>NC_083461.1:14618070-14833070 GCF_030014155.1 Tachysurus vachellii | reverse complement strand
TTGTGGAAACAACACAGAATGCATTACACAGAAGATATTACTTTTCAACAGTCATGTGGAAAATTTGCCAAACCAAAAAATAAAAGCTTTATTATATTGTTGCATCGCTAGATCTCATTACTAAACAGCAATATATGTGGATAAACACAGTATGTTGTATTTGTTTCAAGTATTGCACTGAATGCAAGTTATCTTGTCATTTAATCGGTTTAGTCTATTGCATTCCACTGTGCATTGCTTTAAAGATAAACTGTAACTAAACTATAAACCTCACTGCATTTCTTAAATGCTATAGTAATGCAGCATTGCTTCCATATTAAAATGTAATAACTATCCTATAATATCCTGTAATTTAGATTAGCTGAACATTGTGTGTATATATAGTGTTGTATTATATTATAATATATTATTAAAAAAATATATATTATTTGAATTATACAGGGCTTAGTGGTTAGCACGTTCGCCTCGCACCTCCAGGGTTGGGGGTTCAATTCCCACGCGTGTTTCAGTTTGCATGTTCTCCCCGTGCCTCGGGGGTTTCCTCCGGGTACTCCGGTTTCCTCCCCTGGTCCAAAGACATGCATGGTAGGTTGATTGGCATCTCTGGAAAATTGTCTGTAGTGTGTGATTGAGTGAGTGAATATGAGTGTGTGTGTGCCCTGCAATGGGTTGGCACTCCATCCAGGGTGTATCCTGTCTTGATGCCCGATGACGCCTGAGATGGCTCCCCGTTACCCGAGGTAGTTTGGATAAGTGGTAGAAAATGAGTGAGTGAGTGATTTATACAGGAATGGAGCAGGAACACATCCGGTAATGCCTTGCATTTCCAGGATACAAGAATTGATCCTAAGCTCATGTTACTGTCTGTGCAGGGTTATACATGTTTTGCCAGTGTCTGTGTGATATCCACAAAACATGCCATCTGCATGTGAGTGAGTGTGTTTATGTATAATGCTTTGGATTCAGCAGATTGTTCAGGGTATATTCCTGTCTTACAGTATGTGTGTGAAACCTCTCATCCCTGACCGGGTTGAGCAGTTACTAAAGATGAAGAAATAAATGGAAATAATATCATTGAAATATTACAGTTCAATTTTATTTGATAACTTGGTCTAAACCACATAGCTTGAGTTCAGATATGAAAGTTTTAAGCATTGCTTTCATAGATTAAGTTCAAAACTACATAATTTCTGTTTATGGTTCATCTTTATACCTGTCATGTTTTATGTTTTATGTTATGCCTCAGTTTTTTTTCAGGCATTTGTAATATTACATCCTGCTATAGAGGATTTGTGATAGGTCTGTATTAGACTGTACCCTAGCCTCAGTCCACTAAAGAAGATTTCAGGTGGGTTTGAATTTGGGGTTCTGCCCTGGCCTTTTCAAAAACTTCATTTTGAGCCACTATGTAGTGGATTTGCTCAAGTGCTCAAGTGTCAGGAATGTTGTCCTATTGTGAGGGACATTTTGCAGCTCAACTTCAGCTTTTGACAGATTGCTTCCTTCTACTGAAGTATTCTCTGGTTCACTGTGGAATTTGCCTGACTCAACCTGAGAGTAAAATGCCAAGCCAAGAAAAAAAAAAAAAACTAAACCACAATGTTCATATCCATGTTTAACATTTCTGTCAGGAGCTTAAGTCAGTGAGATTCTTGATCTACATCACGTTGATTTCTAGCAGTTTTGACCTTCTCTATTGACCTGATCTGTGCTCTTTCTTACAGCTGACTCATTCACTTTGTTGTTGCACAAGAGACACCTGTATCTGTTACTTTGGATGTCTAGTTAATAATTTTGACATTCTGCATTTGTACTCATTAAAGGATACTTGGGATTGTATGAATTTCTATTTGTATTTTAGATAAGGTAAATTCATCAAATTGAGTAAAAGTCATGCTTGTTATGAAACCATTGCACAGTTTTTTGTGTCCTTTAGAGGATAAGGGTATCTAGGTCACAGATTAAGTTCAATCCGACCTGAAGCTTTATCTGTCTCTGAGGGCTACTGCCCCTCACAACAATACCCCAGTTCCGATCTCAGGTCACTGGATACTCTTATCTCTGTTTAGTCCTTCACCCTAGTGCACAATAAAAGCATGATCAGCCTGGCACTTTAAACAGGGCTCTTAGGACAAGTTGTTATTTAAAGTCTAATTAAGTCCGGTGTCTTTGCAAACACAGACTTATCTTTAAAACACAAATATTTTTCTCATATAAAAGATTACACAGAAAGATTACAAATAATTTCCATATGTGCTTTATACGTTTTTCTGTATTGCATTAATTCATTCATTCATTCATTCATCTTCCACCGCTTATCCGAACTACCTCGGGTCACGGGGATCCTGTGCCTATCTCAGGCGTCATCGGGCATCAAGGCAGGATACACCCTGGACGGAGTGCCAACCCATCACAGGGCACACACACACACTCTCATTCACTCACGCACTATGGACAATTTTCCAGAGATGCCAATCAACCTACCATGCATGTCTTTGGACCGGGGGAGGAAACCGGAGTACCCGGAGGAAACCCCCGAGGCACGGGGAGAACATGCAAACTCCACATACCTCCAAGGTGGAGGCGGGAATCGAACCCCGACCCTGGAGGTGTGAGGCGAACGTGCTAACCACTAAGCCACCGTGCCCCTTGTATTGCATTCGATTTGTTAAAAAAATCTTTTAAAGAAATCCATTGTTAGATGCTTGAATTCTGAATGTAGGGCATACTGATATACATTTACTTATCCACTTCTTTCCCACCTCTTCCTAACACACACAGGTCTTATCAATAACTGCTAGCTGTCAGAAATGTTAATGCTATCCTAGTTTGACACGTAGAGATAAACTGAAACTGCACTTCTTCCTTTATACCATTTTTTTCTTCAACTCTCCCTCTTCCTTTCAGCTTGTCTGCAATATTCACTGAAATAGCTGCTTTTCAATGAACAATACAACAACTTCAGCAAGGTCAGCCATGCACATTACGTGACTGTTTATTCCTGTGTTTTTTGTCTGTTGGTGCTGTGTGTGGTTAGGAGGGCAGTGAGGCAGGAGTAGGCTAGTAGGCAGCTGATGTGGATGGTTAGGCAGTTGAAACTGGTCTGAATGGAGGAGGGAGGTCTTTATATGGATTTAGGTTTTGGTTCAGTGAGGTGAGATGCACAACCAGCACACACCTCTTTAATCCTGCTGAGCTCAATCAACACGCGGTGGCATTCTGTTTATTCCCTGTACAAGAAGTGACCAAGCAGATTATAATAGAAATAAGGAGTTTTATTTAGTCCTGAAAAGGCATGAAGCTTGGTGATTGGCCACAAGGATGTGATGATGGGGGAAATCACTGTGATTCTATGTGATGCAGTGCTTAACTAGTTTGTGAAGGTTAAAGTCAGAGTATTACAAGATGAGAATGGAGGAAAGAGTCACTGAAAGAGTCCTCCATAATCTGGCGTAGAGCCTCTGAGCTTGCAAGAGTCCAGCAGCAGTTCTCCTCCAGATGTGGTTATCACCTCCTCCTGAGGAAACACACACCAGCAGCCAGACAAATGAGCAACAGCCCAGGTACAGACAACAGCATGCATATGTTTAGTACTGAAATCAATTCTCTCTGTCAGTAGCACAGATGGAAGGACAGTTGTGCTTACTGTGGTTGTGTTAGTCACACTCCTTGAGCTTTTTGATCAGCACCCTGTGAGTGTTTGCATGCCACTGTGCATGTGTAAGTTTGACAAACTATGTGTGTATTCATCCCAGAACAAAAAGTGTTTTTGAGAAAAACTTAAGTAAGATTGCAAGAAGTTAACCTTATGGAAGTCGATGAGGTCAGCTAAAGTAGCATGGCGGTTTTGGTCCACTCCAAGGAAGCTGTAGTAATCACCCGAGGCATCGATGAGAAAGTGTTTGAAGCCAGAGGCTGTCCGGTAGGACAGCGTGTATCCCCAGATCCTTTCACTCACTCTGACTAGGAAACAGCCTTCAGAAGCATTCATTAGCAAGGACTCAGACTCTTGCCGAGAGATGATCCCTACAGGTGTGTGCAAAAAAAGTGTGAGAAGGTGTGATCCATTGGGTGAGATGGATAGATGACATAAAGAATGTGAAAAGAGAGTTAAAAAAAGAACAAGACACATTCAGATTGAAGAAAAGCCACCCAGAGCAGACATGAGTCAGAGCATGGCAGACAGGACAGAGACATTGAGTGATAGGGAATGGGTTGTACGTGCTAGAGAGCACAGATGCTTTGGCACACTGTTGTTGTCCGACAGGCCTCACTGTCGTGTTGCCATGGTGGAATAACATCACTTTGACACTCATTAATCTTATCGTTTCCCCAATCAACCAAACTGCAAGCTGTAAATTACTGAGCTTGAGTTTTGCCACCTCTGTTTCTCTCCATCTCTGCAGTCTTGTTCTAACTCTGTGCACTGCACCTCCACCCTGTCATCTGTTTCTTTTACCACTTGCTCTCTCTCGCAGTCCAATCGATACTGCTCTCTCTGTCTAAAACCACTAATCTAGTCTCTTGTTACACCAAAGTGCCTGTTACCCAACTTAGCAACCTGGAAGCTTATTTTCTTCCAGGCTTGGGAAGATTTCTTTGCCATTTTATCTATCATGAACCTCTTAATATAGTTTCTTAAAGAGAGCATGAGATGTTTCTTAAAGTTTATAGGCTAAAAGCGTAGGACACTGAATATTGCATTCTTTACCATAGAACCAAGGGGAAATGGTATCTCTGCTCCTCTCATAGCCGGCTCTTCTGGGCTTTTGTTCCTCTTTAAACCAGCGTATGATGGATTCACGAGATGTTGGCCTAGGTGGCCGAATCCACACTGGGCTAGAAAAGAAAATAATATTGAAAGAAGATTGTAATATTATTGTAATTATTGTGTATTGAAGTATTAGTACATTGGTGTTAATGATCAGTCTAGTAACATATAGGATTTAGAGGTACCCCTCTGATATTGACTGTGTCTGTGGGCTGCTGTATCTGCGGTTCTGTCTGCGGCGGCACTGGACAGGGGCGACTGCACTTGGAACAGCAGGATGTGATTGGCTAGCATCGGATGGAGTAGTTGATGGCCGATCAATGACATCACTATGGCGCCGGTTCTGAGTCGAGCCGTTCAGATGCGTCTTCTGGAACAGTCCACTTATTCCAGCCACAAGGCCTTTCTCGATGGCGCGCAGGGACTGGCGTTTGTACTCATCTCTAGCGCGGCGAGCCTTACACTTCATCTCCTCATCAGCCGCTTTGGAGCGGCGCACTATGAAGCACACAGAGATTTGAATAGAAATCAGACGCTTTAATGGGACTGGCCCACTTGTACAATTTCTTCTTCCACTCCACTTGCTTTCTCACATTGTTCCTGCCATTCCTTGTCATCCCTTTCGCTTCTCTTTTCTTCCTGCTTCAGAGAGATGTACAGTTCCTTCGCTCGCTTTTCCTCTGTTTTTCGGATTTCCTCCTCACCTCTCTGTCTCTCCTCCTGCTCACATTTCTTGGAGCCAAAGATAAAATTAATTGATCATCCTCATCTCTACTCAGATAAAGTGCATTGCTGGAAGAAAATTCCTCTGCTGCTGATCTGATTTTCATTAACGACTAAGCTACAATGATTAATTTGGAGGATTGTATCATTAACGCTGACATTATCCTTTTAACTCTGAGCATCAAAGATCAGACCTACAAATGTTGGCCTTGTCTTGCAGAGATCACTATCGTCATTGTGCGAGATTGCCAAGTTTTAAATAATTCAACATGGCCTCAAAATACATAGTAATTAGGTATAATTGAACCCATTCACCTTTGCTAGTTAGTAAAGGCTTGAGTGAAGTAGAAAGTATTCTGATACTACTTTATCTTCATGGCAGTGTGTTGAATTAAACTAATAGGATTGGAGAAGGATGTCATGCTCCACTTGACATTGTTTTGGTCACTCTATTGTAATCAGTTTAAGTGGGGAAGACTATATTTGATTTTGCATTAGCATAGACCCACCTTCATCTCCTCAAAAACACATAAATACAGTCTACTTCCTCCTCAAAAGCCCCAGTTCCCCCAGTTATGTCATTATAGTTTAATGCTCTTTGCATCCATATATGGCATTGCTTATATAAGTTATCGTTTTTTTTATTATTTAATATTAATTATTTTATTTATTAGTTGGTATGTGATTGAGATGCTGCTTGCCTTTGAAGTAAATATGCTCATTCTTATCTGTGAGTCTTATCTGTGAGTCTTATCTGTGTGTTATCTGTGTGTCTTATCTGTGTGTCTTATCTGTGTGTCTTATCTTACTTTAAGTCTCTGTGTTGTTTTATGTAGCACCAAGGTCCTAGAGAAATGCTGTTTCATTTCACTGTGTACTGTGCCAGCTATACTGTATGTTTGAAATGACATAAAAGCTTCTTGACTTGACTTGACTTGAATTGAGAACTACTCAAAAGATTGAGTGATCTGAACATGACAGATTATACAAGGAGCAAAGGTTGTAGGCTTCCATTCCATACAGGTTCTTTGAATTTCCATTGGTTGAGATCTGGAATTTTTTTTTTTAAACTTTAAGCAGATTTGCATACTTCACTGTGGCTGAGAGAAAGCCTTATATCAGTTTGGGGAAAGAAATATATATATATATTATATACAAGCACATAACTAATACATTTATTATGCTGATGTTTATTTTTTCACTCTGTTTAACTGATAAAGACTACATATGTTTTGACAACACCAACCTTCAGCTCCTCTCGAATACGATCCTCTTCCTCCTCCTCTTGCTTGGCTGCCCTTCTATCATCTGTCTCCTCCCTCCATTTCTCAGCGACAAACCGAGCCTTCTCCTTTGCCATGGCATCCCGAAACTTCTTTTCAATCTCGGCTTCCTTCATACGCCTCAGAAAATTCAACAGGGAATGTCTGACACACTGCTCATCATCTCACTTTCAGTTAATCTCTCTCACTCACTCTTCCTCCTCATTTTAGGTGACTCACATCTGTCAGTCTTCACACTTTCCTCCAATCCCCTTGTTGCCTGTTCACCAATTTTTATATCTCTTACTCAATCCCTTTTCTTTGCCCTCCTTCTATTTCCGTCTCCTTCTATGTCACCATAATAGCATCTTTTTTTATTATTATTCATTTCATGCTCTTTCTCTCCTCCCTATCAATCCCTCCCTCCTTCCCTATAGTCCCTGCATTCATGTTTTTAGCCTCTCTCACCAGAGCTCCTTTGCCTCACGCTGGGCCTGCTTCCTGGCCCTTTCCTCCATCAGCTCTTCTACAATGTCATTGTAGGGCTTGTCTCCTTTGGCCTCCCCCATGACCCAGACCCACACGTCGCCATCAGAGCCCAACAGCCACTGAATGCCTCTACGGTCACCTGCCCAGAGAACACACAACCAAATACATTGAGAGTATTCTAAAATCCCTGATATGATAAAGACACAAGAACACACTTGCTCTCTCTCGCAGTCTACAGCAAGAACATGATAACTTGCGATACTAGCAGTATAAATCTAATAAGTATGTTAGAACAAAAACATGACATAGCACATAGTCATCTGGTAATGCTGTCAGAAAAGAAACTAAAACTTATTTTACTATACTACTGTTATAGTAAATGGAACATCCCATCAGCTACTAAAGTCTACTATGCAACAATTTGCAATAAAATGTTCTGATGAAAGTTATGGGAAGGTAAATAGTCATAGCTTTTACTTTTTTCTCAAACAAATCACTCCTGCTTGTTTTAAATTTTGATCTGTTTCATTATTTCCTTGTACCATATGCAACAATATTGTGAGCAGTAGCTCTTTTTGCTAAAAACTGCATATTACTTTTTCAAAAATTGAGACTGGCTTTGTCAAGCCAACATCAAAATTTATCATGACAAAATTTCTATAATAAAATATAGCTTGTAATGTTGTTTGACACACGAGAATGTGCTATACAGATACCCTGAACATTATACTCACTCCTTTTTTTTGGACTGGGAACTCTGCTCTCCCTTTCGTTCCAGCGGCGCACCTGCTCCTCACGGATCTTATAGAAGAGAATCTGCTTCTGTTCTTCATTTAGCTCCTGTAGCAGTTCTGGCTCGATGTACATATCTTGAAGAATTTGCTGCATCATCTTGACGGCTGTGTAGTTATCACACTCGTAATCCTTTTCCTTGTGGTTCAAGTCTTGATTGAAGAAGGCTTCCCCAGGGAGAGGAAGACTATACTGTAGGTTTTAAATGGCAAGGAAGGCCCAGGGTGTGCTCTGTTTAACATGGAGTAAATATATATCACTTAAAAGCCACATTCCTACCAGCAGCCCTAGCATTTCTAGAACTTTCTTTCCCATGCACTCTTTTTCTACAATTGTCCTCTTTTTCTTCCTCTAGCGTCTTGCAGCCTCTTTTTTCTGCTACTTGCTCTCTTTCTCCTGGTTTTGCTTCATTGCGTAGCTTCCCTAAGGGTTTTAATTTCACCCCTCTACCTGATTCTCTCTCTATCTCTCTCTCTCTCTCTCTCTCTCTCTCTCTCTCTCTCTCCCCCCACACACACACACACATACACACAAACTCTCTCTTTCTGTCTCCTGCAGTGACCCTACAGACAGGTGTCCCTGACATCAGAGTCTGTGCCTGACAGTTTTAAGACATTTTCCCAAAACGTGTATACATACATCTGTTTGCTGTCACCATGTTGTGGGATTCCTGTCTGATGTAAAAATGTTGTCACTTTGGTTTTATAATAATACAAAAGAGAGAGAAAGAGAGAGAGAGATAAAGAGAGAGTTCATGCATATGTTTGTGTGTTACCTGACCTGTCCCTTTCTCCCCTCCTTTCCATAGTGCAACTTTATCTGTGCGTCTCATGTTGCTGTAGCACTGTAGCAGATGGTGTTAACTCTCCTCCCCCTTGCTCCGCTCTCCAGGTAGCCCTTGAGCTTTGAGAACATCAGTCCCTCACGTCTCATTATGTCTTAATGCTCCCTACACCCCTAATCGCCAGTAACCGCTTTCTAATTGTTGTCTTTATTGTTTTGTATTCATTAATGGCTATGTAATTGATATATTGCATTTTTTAATGCTTGTTTTATTTCACGCATGCTCATTCTTGTGTTTTGACATCTTCTAAGTCCTTTTATAACTACATTCTATCTACAGTGGAAAGCTTTGTTTCATTGTATCTGCTGTGCATAGAGACCCGATGACTTGCAATGTACCGTTCTGTCTATTTGTCTTGTGTTACCTTTTACATCTCTCACACCACCATCCAAGGAGCCAGGACACAGAAAAACACACAAGTGCACATGCACACACACACACACAACCTTATTAGAAGCCATGGTCTAGACAGTTGCATATTATAAATAGAACAAGACAAATTATACTTGCAACCATTTATGTAAGCTGGTGTCTCTTTGTTCTTTTTTTTTTAAAATAGTATTTCTATTATTTCTAATCTGTTCTAACTGTAACTGCCACTCAAAAATGTTTAAAATGAAGAGAATGGGTTAAAACCTAAGCTCAGTACAAGAACATATAAATCTAGGACTAAAAAAACACAATATTTTCAAGCATACAACAAGTAAGTACATCAATTACACTGACCTATTTAATGTTTTATTCTTTACCCTCTACGATGCTGTTGGAAAGGTGGGTTTCTTTGTTTGTTAATTTACATAATTCATAATGCCAACTCCAAAATAAACACTAATTATCCCACTGATGTAATAATCATGTCTAACAGTGAGACTCATTATCAAATGTAATTAATCAAAAACAAAAGCCTGTCAAGTCTTTCAAAGGCTACACTGTTAACAACAGCAGGGTTAATTCATAGTAGGTGAATTTAAACAGACATCAAAACTAAGTAATTCTTTTGGCCTCTTTCACTGTGCAGCACAATCTATATTTTACATTTGCTTAAGTTTAGAAATCTCTTAAAAGCCTTATGCATCTATTACCTACTTGTTCCATTAGAAAAAAAAAACCCTGGTCTCTGGTTACACATAAAATTAGGCTAATTAATAATTCAGTAAAAATAGATTTGGATACTGCAAGGAGGCAGACGGTCAAAACTCATGTGAAGATTCAACAAAGTCTAAGGAGATATCTGTATGGCAAAGGTTTATGAATAACGATGCGTAAATGTTCTAGAATTATTGTTAAGGCTGATGCTAGTATTATAATAACTATACTTTTTACAATCAAATTTCAATCATTTTACAATAAACTACATACTAATATTGTCTTCTTTTTTAGGTCTTAATAGATAGTAAAAATCAAATGCTATAATACTGATAAATGCTGCTTAGAGTCATGGTGATTGGTCCATTTTCAGAATCAGGATCCAAGCCTGATCCAAGTTTAAGAGTATGGGCAGTGCACACCTTAATCCTTAATCCTAAATACATGAAGTAATCTTTGTGTAATCTTGATCTTTATTTATTTATTTATTTATAATAGTTGAGTTAAATGGGGGGCACGGTGGCTTAGTGGTTAGCACGTTCGCCTCACACCTCCAGGGTCGGGGTTCAATTCCCGCCTCCACCTTGTGGGTGTGGAGTTTGCATGTTCTCCCTGTGCCTCGGGGGTTTCCTCCGGGTACTCCGGTTTCCTCCCCCGGTCCAAAGACATGCATGGTAGGTTGATTGGCATCTCTGGAAAATTGTCCCTAGTGTGTGATTGCATGAGTGAATGAGAGTGTGTGTGTGCCCTGCGATGGGTTGGCACTCCGTCCAGGGTGTATCCTGCCTTGATGCCCGATGATGCCTGAGATAGGCACAGGCTCCCCGTGACCCGAGGTAGTTCGGATAAGCGGTAGAAAATGAATGAATGAATGAGTTGAGTTAAATATAGAAGTGAGAATGTAGATGACACAGGCTTATACAGTACAGTCAGTCAGTGGTTCTACTCACCTACACATTTGTTAAACCTTACTCCAAAATTTGGTACATTTAGTAATGACTTTTCCATCACCTTGTTTCCAAAACTATCAGCAAAGCTGTGCCAGATTCATGTGGCTTTCACATCTGTTTCTTCAGATCTCCTCACCACCACTAGGAACTGCTGTTGAATCACAGCTAATCTTGATTAAGGTCATCACAAACAATTTTGACCACTAGGGGCTGCTCATCTGCTCATAGTGTTGTCATCTACAGGTGAAGTGGAAGGTGGATTTTTTATTTTTTTTGCTTTGTGCCTTTTCTCAGCACATAATCGTGGCTTCCAAGATTGGCAGAGCCTGCCTGTGGCTCTATGGAACTGGCTCTGTAGACCTCCCTGTGAGCAAATGGTAGTTGTGGTAGTCTAGTGATTAAAGACCTGCTCATGTGAGCTGATGGGAGGTGAGCCTGAAGCCAGAGGGCTACCAGAGCTACTGTCCTTTTGCCCTTAACCTTCTAATTCTTCAAGGGTGTCCAAGTGTCAGATTATATACTTTCTTTCATTTAAAGAAGGGGTTTGGGGATATTTGAAGAGAAAACATCATATGAAATATATGGTTTTACATAAAGGAAGGGACATGAAAGGAAGTGGATATAGACAAATAACTTTATATTACATATGAAATAAGACAAATGGAAGACTGATGTCAGGTGGATGTTTTTAAATGCATCACATTCACACATAAGAGTTCTCGTGGCTTAGTGTGTCTGAATCTGTGTTTTTTATTCCACCTTACATTCCTCAAATCCACTTTTTGACAGTTGAAAGTACATGAAAATAAGCTACCATCTGTTTTCTGCATTCTGAGTGAATTACAGAATGTTTAATGTCTTCAAAAAGCCCTGTTTTTCTTCTCTTCTCAGCATGTCAGAGTTTTTACCTGTCCTCAGTACAGCTGGTGGTGACACCTCCCTCGCTGCCTGTTAGCCTAGCGTAGTCGTAGTATGTAGTATAGGAAAGACAGTACCAAATATATAAGTATACAACCTTGAGGGACCTCAGTGGTAGGCTATTTTATGAATTGTACTATTTCCATTCCTTTACCTTAACCCATTACATTTTTACAGAGATGACATGATTTATGCTAATATAACAGTAACCTAGCACAAAATACAGAATGCTGCATAACATTAACCACATTTGAAAGCCAAATATAGGCAATTAACAAATCCTCTAATAAAGGTGCACTTAGTAAGTGATGATTCCTTTGATCAGACCATAAACCTGCAGTCTTTCAATCAACATTATTCCTATTGCCTACTCACCGACTCACTTTATTCATATATTTTGCAAAAGAAAAAATAAAATAAATAAATAATCGAGAATAGTTCATTTCCGATTGTTTATCTAAGAATTAAGTTAACAAAAGACAGGATTAAATCTCACATGACTTTTCAGTTAGCACAGAAATGCGGCATGAATGCTAATAGGAGAAAATCATTTTGAATCAAGGATGATGCTAAAAAGTCTAAAGATACTTAAAGTCATGACCAAATCATTGTTTGATCTTAATATTAAATAATTCATCTTACATATCCTTTCCCTCTTACAAATGGTGACACTACATGTGATGACTATCTGTTCTTGAGCAAGTGATGCTGTGAATCTGTATTATGTTCTATTTTGTATTTTTGCTTTTAATACAGATGCCACCCTTTTGTATTTCTTTCTCAAATTCTCAGAAGAGAAGGAAAGACAGCAACCATTTCCTGTGGTAGATTCAACCTGTTCTTCTGCTAATTGAAGCAGATATGATGTCTGATTCGTTTAAACACCACTCTCTGCACCACTCTGTAACCTCAGCACGGCTGTCGGTCTGGGCCAGGATGTTTTGTTGTTTTTTGTGTGTTGAGGTTAATTAGTATAATTAGGCAGGATGACTGTGTGGGCTACAGAGAGAGAGAAAGAGAGAGAAACGTGCATCTGATTGAAGTACAAAAGGATAAGCCATCAGTATTGGTATGCTGCCAGGCAGATACCCTGCCATCAGGTATGCCGCCATCAGTTGGGTGATTTTGGGGCACCAGCGGGGTCATTCTCTCACACTACATTGGGAGTAATTTGTGCCCTTGCTGTTGGTCCAGGTGGCCATCTTATGGCTGTGCAGCCTGCAGGGAAGCACTTAAATATAAAAGGACTCACAGTCACTTTTAATATTGACTTTATAAAAGCCTCAAAATCACAACAACAGGAAATGATTCTGTACCAAATTTCTGCTTTTTTGCTTTAGAAAGCACAGTGAGTGCCATAGAAGGACTCAAAATCTGTATTCAATATACTCAATATTTGGACATTTGTATTACTTAGATCCAGCATTCAGCCATCCAGTTAGCACTATCATCAACTGGGCAGAAATGACAAAAAACTGGCTGTGTGAGTTGTGTTCTTGTAACACTCTCTCTGTGAATTGGACATCTGAATCTAGTTGATAATTCCAGTCAAAATTGGCCCAAGTTGGTAATGCAATACAGACTTGTCATGATGACTCAAAACACTGTGCCTTAATGTATTTTAAACCTTCTGCAACTTAATTGTTTTTAGTAAAATCTTACATTACACATCTGAGAAAAAGAACATAGTATTTTTCTTAACTGGGGCTTTAGAACTAGCGATAAGAAGTGCATCTGTTTTATAGATCTTAACTTCCAGAGAAGTGTAATCTGACAGGCCATAAATAGCTGCTAATTTATTGTGTAATTTATTATGATAAAATTGCTAGGGAAGGGGAGAAAGATAAAAAAAAAATGTATAAAAATATACTAAATGTTATAACTTATTACAATTCTAGTGCCACTATAATACAACAGGCTTAGTAGAGATATATATACAGTATACAGTAGTGTCCATTGTTAAAAGTGATATTCAAATACAGTTGACATATATTTTCTACCCCATTCTACGATGGGAGAACATCTCATTTTTTCAAATTGGTTTTCAGTATGTGGATGTGGTGTAATAATTCTCAACATTAAAGCATTAGTGTGGATGGAAGCTTCTTTTTTCCAGAATATGAGGTTAATAAGGGTGATATTAGATTACATCTCCATCCATTATGTAGGTTCTTTGTGCACCTTTTAAACTTATATGTACTTTCAGTGTAAAATGAGTCTATAAATACTTTATTCATTCCATTGCTATGGCTAATAAAGTAATACACTGCATAGGGATAATGTAGGGATATTTCACTCAGGTGTCAAACTGTGTGTAGTTTCAAACAAAACATGACACGTTCTTTTATATCACAGATTTACTTTCATTTATAGGATAATCTGAACAGACATAGGTAGATGAATTGTAACATTGCCCCAGTACTTTCTGATATTAAACTTAGAGGATAACACATCTTTTCAATTTATGAACTACTGCACTTTATTTTACTAAACCATTGACTGGCTACAGTAATGTACAGTTGCCTTAATAACCAACCCCAACCCCCCCAAAATGAGCTTGCTATTTCTTCTTCTGCTTGATATTATTATTATATCTGTATAATATTTTGATGCAAACAGCAAGAGGCATGATTCAAAATAGCATATGATCAGAATTTTTAATGTGATTTTATATGCTTTGATATTGCATTGTAGGCCAGATACAGATTGTGTTAAATAGTTTAATATTATATTGTATTAATATTGTATTTTTGGGAAAGGTTTAGATTTTATATGTTATTTAGATCCTTAGAAGAGAAATTATTTAATTATATGCAGAAATTATTTCATTGTTACATTCAGGATTATCTGATAGAAATATTTCAAATGAGATTGGTTGATTAATTAGCAGATTTATTGACTTATATATTTAACTTTTAAATTATTTTATAATATTTATTGTTTCCATTTTTGAAAAGTTGTCTAATTCAAATTGTGATGTAAATTCCAGAATACAGTTATTACATAAAAACGTATTTATTAAAAGCTATAAAATTCTAAATAATATATTTATTTCTTTATAGATTTCTTGGAAAATGTCACTGAGAGGTAGACCATATTTAATTTTCTGTTTCTTTAGCTATACATGGTGCTATCCCTACCTACCTCAGCTCTGCTGTAGTGTACCTGCGTGTAAATTTTTCTAATTATGTTCATAATAATAATCACATTGTTTTTATCGATTTGTCTCTACATGAGCTAATAGAGGAATTATAAAAGACATGGAAGGCTATGGAAGGCACCAGACCACCAGTCTCATATTCGTAGACACACTTTTGTTATTAAAACAGTAATGGGTTTTTAACTATTGTTTCAGTTTAAAATTACATTTGGTATAAATTACATATTCCACATGCTATGAGAGGTTTAAAATTTAATTTAAAGTTAATGCATTATAGCCTATTTTGTTGGGTTCCCTGGTTTCCTCCCACTGTCTAAAAACATGTAGATAGCTCGACTGGCTGCGCTAAATTGCCTCAGGTGTGAATGTGTGTGCGTGGAGCCCTGCAATTGACTGGTATCCCATCTGTGGTAAATTCCCTTGCAATGCACCCAGTGTAACTGACGATAAATGAACAACTGAATATAGTCAATGCATATTTGTGAATGTATGATGTATGTAGAATGATGTTTATAAAGTCAGATGACAGATGTAACTACTTCATTTCTTTAAATAATAAATAAATAGTGAATTAATTGTGCAATATTTGCCTGACTCTCTAAGGTGGCAGTGGCTCATGACCATCGATTTTTTTTGTGAGTCTGGATTATTCTATAGTCTACTATCTAGTACTGTCTCGTATCCTTGTAAATAAGTAGTTGAAAGTCATCCAGCATGCAGGTTACTGGTTTTGAGTAGTTTTAGATATACCTTTATAAAAGTGGGACATTAATAACTTAATTTAATACAGTTATTAAAGCAGTGCGTGGTATCACCGCACAAGTAGGAAGTTTAGCAAATCAACAGAACCTAATGGGTTTCAAAAAGAGACAAATTGTTGCTCACTTTAAAGACGTCATTTGTATTTAAACCTCTTTTAAATGTATAATTATTGAAAAAGACTAAAAATAATTTTGAAGACTAGTATATTGATAGTTATATTGACATTTATTAAATGACTGATATACATAAATGATAAATAGGCCTCTGTTCCACCTGCCTCTAAGCTGCCACTGCTGAAGGTTTTATGGAAGGTGCATCTTAAAGCTGGTAGAATTCCTTTATATTCAGTAAGACCTATTATCTGTCATACTTTGCACCAGTCCGTCTCACTCAAGTGGAACTTCAAGCCTATATGAAATTCCAGCCTGCACCAGCATTGACAGGCTCTGTGGTGTGGAGATGTGGGGGTCAGCCAGTTAATTCAGTATATTAAACATGCAGAACTGTTTCACAGAGACACTGCTGCTCATTTCAGGTGACAGATACAGTACATCTTACTTCTTTCTCCTGCCCTTATTGTGTCTATTCTCTCCCAATTCCTGTGATGCACTGTGCTCTTTTCTGACCAGTCTCTGTGGCTCGGCCCTTTCCATTCCTCAAACTGTTAGCCATCTCCCTGGGGAATCAGCTTGCCTACGTCAATAGTTATAGATATAATAGATGGTCCAATTTAGGAACAGTCAACAATACAATGTAGTCAATCATATTATCATCCAGCTAACAGTCTTTTGACAAAAGCTTTACAAGATATGCTTCTGAGGAGTAAAAAAATAGCTAATACTGGGAGAGCTAGAAAAAAAAAAAACAATCCTATGTACCATTAGTCGAAAAAAAGTGTAAATTATTACACCAAACAAGGTGAAACAAGTAATTATCTTTATCCAAATTAATTCCCTTATAGAAAAGTCACATGAATAATTACATAATAAATATCTGTCTGTCTGTCTGTCTGTCTGTCTGTCTGTCTGTCTGTCTGTCTCTCTCTCTCTCTCTCTCTCTCTCTCTCTCTCTCTCTCTCTCTCTCTCTCTCTCATATACAAGCTTTTTTACACGTTTTTTAAAGAGTGAAAATATTACGTGACATGCTTTTCCTGCTGTCTTTTCAGATATAGTGAATATGTTTCTTTTTTTCTTTCTTTCTTTTTTTTTTTTTTACACATGATTTATTTATTATTCACATTCAGGGTTCTACTTTTCACATGTATTATGTTATTTAAAAATGTCACATTGATTTAATTTTCAGGACATCAAGTAAAATGCACCTTTGCATATTTTTTGCATGATCGCATATTACATGACATTACATGTGAAAGTTTTCCATAATGGTTGATTATTATATTGGTTCCTGCTCAGACCACACGAAGAGGAAATATCATGTCGTTCTTACTGAATGATGCCAGACACAGAGCCATTATTTCAGTTGTATTTTGTTTGTAACGTGTTTTAATATTCATGCTCAAGCCAAATCATTTTTCTAGCTTTTAGGGGGAACTTCTTTCATGTTCGACCTTTTGGTAGAAGGCTAAACATGAGCAGAGACATCAATAGCACCAGTGTTTAATATTTTTGCTGATTAATTCCACTAAAAAACATTCTCACCTGAAAGAAAATTAGGCTAGTTAGGAACTTCTTGCTCTGTTTTTTTCCAGTTTGAAAATAGCTGATGCTAAATAATGAGTTTAGATTTAATTAGGGGAGCTACTTTTGTGGATAATAAACAAGTAAATGATTAAATCTGCTGACAGTCTGCTCTGGTGGAAACTTGTGAGGACTATCTGACTCCACGGGTCCTTGTTGCCATGGAGACAGCGCTGGTGACTGACTATCTTCCTATTGGCACGTTTTGTAGATTTGTGCCAGTGATTGCTGCAGATATCTGTCTGCCATGCATAGAGTGGGTGGCAGGAAATAGAGCATTGATCACTGTGTAATACCCGCCAGTGTGTGGAGACATTCTCTGATCAAATCACAAGGTGACATAGAGATTTTATTCATAAAGCACCAAACTCACGTCTTCACGTCCTCAAGCAAAAACAGAGAAAAGACAAACTTGAATTGGGTTATGTCTTAGAATGGTAGAGCTGTTGGAAATGAAAAGCTTCCTGTTCATCATATTCTGCATCTTTATTTTTGTCCTGTTGTATGTCATATATATCCTATATATGACATACATATAATTAAGACATCTATTATATTTTCTTTTCTTTTCTTTTTTTTTTTTACAATAGAGAAACAACATAGAGATGACACACTATTTGGTTTCTAAGTAGAAGCATTTTTGTTAAATAATGGCATATAAATCTCTTTTCTTTTTTAATGCCTCTTTAAATCAACATCCCAACCACAGTCATTATATAATTTCATAATTTATTCACATTGTATATTCAGGTATCCAGTGTTCTGAATTCTGTCATAGCAAGTTCTTCCTGTAGTCCACAATGCAGTTACAGAGTTTAGAGTGTAAGTCTCGTGTCAGTAAAAGGGAGGTGAGGGCAAAGGAATAGAGCCTTCATGGATTTTAGTGTTTCATTCTTTCCAAATCCACTGCTTTAATGTTAGTTTAATTCTCCAGTCCTCTGAAGTTATCCAATCAGCTATTAGAGGCTTTGAAACTGGACAGACCCTTAAGCTCAGTGGAAAGGTGGCAGTCTCTTTCTCTCCTTATAGGTGAGTTGTATACAGCAGCCCCCTGCTCCTCTTTTTCCTTGTGAGTAGACTGGACTTGCTGATGCTCTAGTCTTCCAGGGGATTTGGTCGAGTTGGAGGATTGGTGCACACGCTCCTTCCCTGATCCCAGTACAGTTATAGAGATGACTGTCTTTGCCTTAGTAGACTCTGTACGTGGTCCCAAAGCTGTCGTGTAAGTGACAAGGCTTTTGTGTTTGGTTTGGTTCCCCAGTGCATGTGATTCCAGGCTGCAATTTGCCAATGACCCTACTTCAGTCTCTGAATTGATAGGTTGGCTAGCAGAGGCTCCATCCTTATAATGCAACACTGTGGTGCTTCGATCCTCTGCTCTGTCCTCCGGGTTGGATGCTTGAACAGAGGGGATGATGGGAACAGAGCAGGCACGATGAGAAGGAGGAGGAAATGCAGTTCCCTGATCCAGACGAGTGCAAGGAACATCAGCCAGGGTCAACCTTTCTCTGGAATGGGCAAAGGCTTCAGTCTGCATATTCAGAAAGGAGCGGCTGTACTGATTACCTTCAGTTTGGGAGTTACACCTAGAGAGAGATAATAGATTGTGGATTAGCACTGCTATGAAGTATTTTTCTTCCCATTTTCTTGACTATATTTCACTTACCCAATTGAAGAAACCACTCAGACTTAGAGAACATGGTGTGGATAATTTATTCTCAAATCATCTTCCCGGTAGGACACTGACTTTGAGGTAGTGGTAATGTAAAATCTCTGTGTAATTGTTCATAATCCACAAGTCAGGCTACCTTCCTTTGACAGCATTAACTCTGGACTTTTTCCTACCCATGAAAGTCTTATCTGAAATTTAAGTCCTTCATATCAAAGCCTGAGCGTCTGTTACCTGGGCCTGTGAACTGATGAATACCCATTTGGACTACTTCATTTGAAGGATAGCTATTCAATTTACATGCTCTGATGCCTTATCAGACCCTACACACCTTATCCGACAACAGCCCGAAGAACCTAGATAGCACATAGCTCTAAACTGGGACAGCTCCCTGGAATAATGAACATGGTTCCTGGGATGTGCCCAAAAGACCAAAGCAGGTTATTCAAAGTTTGTGTCAGGTAAAGTCCCAGAGACTCCTGCCTGCTTTTTATCTGTCACGGTTTTTAAGGCAGCACAACTGCAGGACCTCGACCCAATTACCCACTCCTCTAACTCTTGCCATCCACATACAATATTATAGGAGGGTAAAATATGCAGCCTTTGTGTTCAAAATATATATATAGTGACTAATAAAATAACCCGAAACACTAACCCATAGTCTTGTTATTTGATATTAAAGCCTAATAACAGGCTATAAATCAGTTCTGATTCATAAAGGACATCGGTAGTGGCAGTTTAACTTGCCACATTGACACATATAAATATCTAAATACGCTATTCCTGAAATATCTATGTTATAATAGGATCTACTGTAACAGGGTCAAATCTATCTCCTATTCTAATCACTCTTATTATTTCTCTCTGTTCTTTTCTTTCTCTTTCCCCCTTGCTTTCATGGGGACACCAGAGGGTGTCTCCATGGCAACAGGAGGGGGAGAGGGTTAGGGGTTGATGTTGATGTTTTAAGGTTGTTAAGTCTAGAAATAGGTCAGTGTAAGATTGCCTACTTGTTCCTTTCTCTACCCCCAGTTCACTAAGATATTGTATTAGTTTATCGGTTCTTAATTCTGAACAATACTATTAATTACCAATATACAATCTTCCTGCTGAGACACAGACCCGAGTTTCGCTCGTGTGTGCATGTGTCTTTGTGCTGAGACATGTGGAAGATCTACTCAAAACCCTTGAAGGCAAAACTCCAAAGTACACGGTTTACGAATACAAATTATGGAAATAGGGCAAAATAAAAGAGCTGGTTGTGAGATGAGTTTATGACTCGCTGTGAAGTTGGATCATGTTGACAGCAGTCGAACATCTCTAGTGTAAGCACTTCATACTCATAGGGTTTAATGTTATTGAGGCATATTGCAAATATTTTTATTTGCAATCTTAACTTTTAGCTTTTAGTCTTATTCACAGAGCCATGTCTTATCCTTGTACTTATTTGTAATACTTTAAAGAAATAGTGTCAAAAAAAAAGGAATCAAAGAATAGTAATATCTACTATATAAATATATAAAATATCAATTTCATTTGAAAAATTTGTAAAGCTTCTTTAAGACTATGTCTATTGTTAAAAGCATTATAGAAATAAAATTGAAACCGAAATTGGAATACCTTCTCAGAGACTCTAATGCAGCATCTGTAGACTCCACCTCTCGAAGATGTTTGTAGCTATGAATATAATCCTTCGATCCTCCAGTTAGATAGTGTCCTGCTCTAGAGATGGGTGGTGTCCATCGTGACGCAGGTTGATGATTAGATATTGTCTGTTTTGCAGCAGGACTACAACAAAGATAAGACATAAAACTAAAATGAGAACTTATCTAAAATAAATTCAAAGGTGCCATTATAAGACACTCAGGTAATCTGGTCAAATACAATTAAATTTTTTTCGTTACAAAACGTGAGACACGTTTTAAAATCGTGCTTGAGTGTGCATGCGTATGACTCTGAAAAATCACATAGCTTAATTGTTAAGAAGCAAGAAGAGCATAGGATAGTTAATTATACATGATTTGCAATCTGTCGAGCTGAAGAATGCCAATTATGCATTCAATTCATGTGCCTACTGCCAAGTGTAAATCATAAGTTAGTTCTGAATCATTTTTTTTGGATGTCATATTGAAATGCATTTTTGTGCAATATACAACACTTACGCAACAATTCTTTTAACATTATTTATCTTTACACTTGTCTGAGCATATGGAGTCGATTAATTCTCCTCTATTCTTGTGTATATGCATTGGGAAAGGAAGAAAGCAAGCAAAGGAGAAGAAAAACAGGGAAATACCTGCAACTTTTTGCTGTAACCAGACTGCTGCTCTGCTTGGGTGACGAGACTTTGTGATCGTTGGATCCTATATTGTGGCCTGGTGTCAGGGATGACCCATGGGCTTTGCAGCACTGTGGAAAGTAGATGACAGGTGATATGTTTCTAAAGGTTAAATGCTACTGCTGTGACACTGTTCTGCTTTGTAGCACTTCTCTTCCACATTCTCCTGTCTTTCAATAGATCTATCCTTCAATTTCTTGCACTCATAAACCCAACTTGCCCCCCCCCCCACACCCACACACCCACACACCCACACACCCAAACACACACACACAGACACGCACACATGTTCTTGACTCTTCAGTGCCAGAGATTGAACAGTGAATTATAGACTAAGCAGTGAGGCAGAATGTAGTACATTCAGTGATATATGTCCCCTCAGCGAAAGGAGAGCCACTTTAATTAGATGTTACATTTAAACAGCAGATTAAGAGAGACACTCTCTGATTACACTCCCTGTCGACTTTCTCAGTCCTTCTGCATGAATCGGGAACTAATCCCAGACAAGATTACATTAATGGATTCCTAAAGAATTTCTTTCATTCTCTTTTTTGCTCCCCCAAAATTAAATCCATTATCTTGTAACAGGCCAGAACATGGAGACTATTCAAAATGCAGCCTCAGATGCCCCCTAAAGTCATCTGAGTTACCAGATAATGCTCTTATTCTAGTAAGTGACACACGCTTGCCTCCCTTGTCCGGTGAAATATCATTAAAGCTACTGGTTTCACTTGAAAATAGTGTGAAGCCTTGCAGCTGATAAAGTGTGTCATCCTAACACTTGTCCCTCCTCAGGGACCTGTTAGCATTTTTATTCTCTCTAGCAGGAAAATTGGATCATTTTTGGCCACCCTCTCAAATCCTCAGCTGGGTGAGAATGCTCTACCGGGAACAGAGCTGACGGTCTCACCGGTGTAATTGCAGGAACTTTCGGAGAGTTTGGAAAATGTAGATTCACGCCCAATTGAAAGTTAACCCAGGGCCAGAAATGCAGACCTTTGGGTGCAATCTATTCAATTCAAGTTTATATTAGTGGATTTGAGCATATTATACATTTTCATGACCTACTGGTAGAGATTTATTACTGTTGATACACTTTACTTACAGATGCAATTTTGCATGACAGCTCACACATGGCTATGATAACATCACCAGCCATAACATGTTCAAGACTACTTTTACCATTGAAAGAAAAAGTGAGGCTTGAGTGAACTTATACATTGTTGTTTACAATTTTCTGAATGATATTAGAATGTTATGACAGCTCAATTTGCAGAACAGTGTAGCTCTAACATTATTGATCTCTGTAATTCTGTTATATCAGTTCCACACAATCTAAGGCGAAATGATCCAATTTGAAAAAAAAAAACAAAAAACACCAAGTGTTATTTATATTTAGCTATTTATAGGGGCTTTTTTTTGCTTCTCCGTTTTCTTTAGAGCATGATAATGCTTTTTTTTTGGTCAAGAGAGAGAAAAAAAGGTTGCTGAAGGAAAAACTGTTTATAGCTATACAGCATAAATGATTACAAGGAACTTGTTTTGTGAATTTTCCACAACAGTAAATATGCCCAAACCATTAAAAGTATGACTGGTAATTTATTAATAAATTGAAAAATTGTAATCACTGTTAAATTCTGGGATGTGCTGTTACAGGAAAAAAATCTGCCCCAGGGCAGTTCACGTCACAACTCCCTGTCAAACAAAAATAATAACTAAACAAACATTAAAAAAAACAGTCGTATGCACATATCTACTCACTCACTCTCACTCATTTTCTACCGCTTATCCGAACTACCTCGGGTCACAGGGAGCCTGTGCCTATTTCAGGCGTCATCGGGCATCAAGGCAGGATACACCCTGGACGGAGTGCCAACCCATCGCAGGGCACACACACACTCTCATTCACTCACACAATCACACACTACGGACAATTTTTCCAGAGATGCCAATCAACCTACCATGCATGTCTTTGGACCGGGGGAGGAAACCGGAGTACCCGGAGGAAACCCCCGAGGCACAGGGAGAACATGCAAACTCCACACACACAAGGTGGAGGCGGGAATCGAACCCCCAACCCTGGAGGGTGAGGCGAACGTGCTAACCACTAAGCCACCGTGCCAAATATGGTAATGCTTCACGATTTTGCGTGTCATCCTTGCCCAGGGGCCATGCTAATCTTCTCTGTATCGTTCCAATTTTAGTATATGTGCTGCTGTAGCAAGCACTGCACATATCTAATTAAGACGAAATATGACCTGGAGTAATATAGCTCAGGTGCACGAACTGACACAGGCAGAATTCACACACCATGCAGACAGCATTGGCATGACAACATCTACCATTTCTTTTAATCAATGTAGGCTGCACCCTATTTGGGTTTACGTTATGGACATTAGGAACAATGTGCAATGAATCAGTTGTCATAAAAGCCTTATGAGTGTGTCATATAAGGTTATGAACATTATTATAATTTCTGCTTAAAACAGTACAAGCTGAGGAAATTAAGAATTCTTTATTCAGTTCTGTACTTGAACTGTCAGTATCCTTTGGTCAAATGAAAATCATTGCTTATATCCATGGAAGCAAAAAATAAAAAAAGAAATGTCAGATTTTCTTTCTATTTCTATACAGTTCCTCTGTAGAGAAGCTTTTTTTTGCAGCAGCAAGGTAGACTGCTGATCAAATGGATGTGATGTTTACTCAGAGCTATATGCTCTGCTATTTCTGTCAGTGTGAGGGATCACTGGTTATGGTGAGAGCCATGGAGGGCATCATTCCCTGAGCTGCCTGCTGGCCAATTGTATTCATTACACATGACTGTTATATACAGAGAATGCATTTTGAATTCTCTCAAAGTCACACATGGGTGGCTTGGTTTCCCATCATCTACATAAAATAAGCTGATATTCATGAAAATGAAGGTGACACATTGCTCATTACAAGTCTTTCAACACAAATAAGACAAATGCTCCTAGTGAAGTGAAGTGTCCCAGATATTTCACCTTTTGATGCTGGAGGTCATAATCAATCCTGGGGCTAGATTTGGACATGAGACGGGAAGCAATGAGACTGCAGTCCCTCAGAGTGCGGATCTCAGTCTGGTGGGCTCTAGGCTTTCCCCTTTGTCTCCTGCAACATATTAAACAGTTATAATCATGTGGTTTCTAATAAATCCATGTTAACATTTCTTTTGTTTACTTTTTTAGCAACGAGGACAAAATGAGTTATTTCATTATTGTAACTTTCTGTAACCAAATGTCATGTTAGCTCAAATATCACATTCACAGTCATGGACGTCTGTCTGTTTCTGCTTAATTTGATAGTAATAATCAAACTCTCATGACAAGTAATGTGAGTATATCATCAATTATATTTTCACATCTACATTTTTTTCTTCCTTCGGCTGCTCCCTGTTCGGGGTCGCCACAGTGGATCATGTAATCTGCTTATTAGATTTGGCACAGGTTTTACGCTGTATTCCCTTCCTGATGCAACCCTCACATTTTTACCCGGGCTCGGGACCGGCACTGAGCTTTAACTCTTCAGTGGCTGGGTTGGCGCCTTGCCCGGGAATGGAACCCGGGCCACGGCAATGAAAGCACGGGATCCTGCCGCTGGACCACCTGGGAGCATTTTCACATCTACATATTTTCAGGAATTACACATAGATGATATTTTTGTTCCATTTTTACACTGAATAGCAGTTTTGCGACTTTTGCGAATAAACCTACAAGATTGGATGTTTGGATGGGTTTTTCCAAAAGGAATTTGCTGGCATGCAGCCCGCTGCCTTTATCTTCATGTCAAATTGACGTAACACTTTAATCAAATGACATTTTTGTTCATATAATTACAACATAATAACGGCTTACTATGCAGCTTAGTGTACTTGTTCTATGCTGGACAAACATAATGGTGATGTGCCATAGCTTTCCATGTGAGCTTAACTGGAAAATCGAACAAAGCAAAGCACTCCTATAAGATACTCTACAGTGTTTCCCTGCACTCAGCACTTAGTAATAATATTGACATGAACTTAAGTTGTAACACTGTTCCATACCTATGGTTTAAAAATATGTGCAATATGTTTTATAGTGTATGATGTATACTGTGTTCTCTGGTCCGACATGAAAGTGTGTTTCTTATTCATACAGTATATAAGTTTTTTTTATTGAGGATGGGTTCACTTTTGTGGCTGTAACTCTCATAGTTTCTTTCTTATGTCATCTCAGGGAGTTTATACTTGCCAAAATTGACTCTTCTTGCCAGTTAGGGATAAATATAAGTTTAAATATAAAATGTAATAATATATATTTCATAATTTAATATTTTTTATTTTCCCGCTTTTCGAAAATGTCCACTGTTAAAAGTGCTATACAAAAAAAAATTAAATTGAATTATTAATAGTTATGACAATATCATAACACTGACTGCAAATTAGTAGTCAGAAATCATCATATTGATTATCGTGAGTAAACCGAGCTGCATGCTCTCTTTATAATGTTCTAACATATAACATAAGCCCAGGCAACTTGCATGAAACTAGACCTTTTGACTGCTGATGAGTATTTTATAAATGTTTATTTAGAACTAATCCTATGGTTTATGCAGGTGTCATTCAACTCTATGAAGTATTACTAGCAAGAATTTTAGTTTTCTTAATAATTTTGTACTTCTGGTTTCAGTAATTTATGTTAATGACTCACTTGTTCCTGCAGTAAAGAGCCATGCAGGCCAAACCCAGCAAGCTGATCCCCATGGCGATGCTGAAGATTGACAAGATCTGTCTCTGGTAGGTCTCTCCACTCTCTGATAAGACAGACACAATAATGGTCCAAAGTTAATTCGCTGTGTAAATTTGCCATCTCTGTGTTGGTCCTTATTGACTCTCTGCTTGTCTGTATTTATTAATTACAGGTGTGTGAAAGTATAATATTGAGCAGTTTGGACAAGTACTTCATGGTAGAAAGATAATATCAATTATTAGACATAATGGCGATATATAAAATATGTCCTCATCTGGCTTATATAACTTTTGCATGTTTATCCAGAGATATTTTTTTAATTAAATTGTGCTAATGATTTGTATAGAAAAAGCCATCTATAGTGATGAGCTATGTGTTTGTCTTCTTTCATTATCTGCTTCGCTGTCTCTGTCACTCTCTCTTTGTTGTTCTCGCATACACATTTTCAGAGGAAGCCATCACTGACACTTAGATAAAAAAAACAGTAGTCTAATGAATGTGTGTGGATAATCCCATTTCTCTGATGATCTCAGGGTAAAAATGCACTGGTCAGTAGATTTATTGTTTTCACAATGACATATATCTGGGGAACACAGTGACTCATAATTTCTGAAAACAAAAATATGACAGAGAAAAACAACAGCTCTGTACTGGATTTCCTCATTGTATTTACATCCCTCCTGTCAGTTATGTTATAGACATGCCCTCATTTTTACTGCTAAATTGTGCAAGCATAGCAGAATTCAGTGTTAAACAGCCCCCATTGGCAGAAACAATTTTTGTGGGCAAAAAGCACAATCTGTTGCTCTGTTTACTCTGATGCCAAATGAAATAAAATTTGTAAAACTGGGGGCTGCTTATGAAAGATGGACGCGTTCCATGATAGATAAAACAGCTGACATCTAAGAGAATAAAGCTTGATGCTGACTTCCACCATCATGAAGGAAGCCTAGGGAAGTTAAAACTGGTCATTTGATCAATAAATGATTTTTTTTTTTTACCATCTTTATAGCTATCCTTGTCACAATTAGCAATCTAGTTGAAGTGAATGGGTTTGTGCAGTTAACACTGTAAATGCCAGACATACAATTTTTTCCAATGCCCTTATAGGATAGCTGAAATGTACAATTTGGGAATTTTGAGAAATTTTGTTGTAGATAGTTCAAGATTTTTAGCAGGGTCATCCACAGGTGAAACACAGTCCTGGTGCTGTCCCAGAAACGTATTTCGGTTGAAGACACATCTAATCACAGTCTGTGACTCTAGTCAATAGAGACAACCTGAAGTGCCAGTGCAACACACAACACAATCACTCAATCAATAAACTCAGGCTTATAGAGCGTGAATAGGTTATGCACTAAAATCACCAACCATAAAATTGAAATTATTGTTTAGTATTTTTTTTGATAGTCTTGTTGGTGATGGTCACTTGACAATTTGTTGACACACTATAGATAATGTGTTGACAGTTCATAGGGGTCCATAGTGGAATATTCAAAGAATGTGTTCGAGGTGGGAAGTTTATTATTAGTTAATCGTAACTATTCTAAATCACAACTTAATAATAATTAATCTTTCTATCACTGGCAGTTCATACAGTAAATATTCATCATACCCGCGTGTGATTATTAAAGGAGAAAGTGGCGCTGGATGAGAGTATTAACTGTGTAGTCAGCTGTGATGCAGGAGATCTCATCTTGTCTTTCTGTCTACATATTTCTCTCTTACACAGACAGAAACATATATTATAAAATGGCTGTGACCAGACTCATTTAAGATCCAGATTAAAATCACTGGAGAGTAATACATATCCATTTCTCTCCTTTTTCCTCCCCTCGTCTCTCCCTCTGTCTCACTTTCAGGATGTTTGAAGTAGAGGTACTAAAGCAGACATGTGAACCTAGGCTAATAGAAAACTTCACTAGATTCACTCATGGAATATATTCAGCTGTCAAGCAAATGACAGAGGGCAGTGGGCGTATGGGAGTGCGGGCGTAGAAAAATGGAAATGACTTTTATCACAGGGGAAGAAGATAGCCAGTGACAGATAGAAAAGTGGGGAAAACAGCTTCTATAAAAAATCCTCTTTAGTGCAGTTTATGGTTCCTGTTTGTTGACACTGCTTAAAATCTGTGGCTACTCCAGTTTGTCAGTTAAGGCAGCCACTTATCCTATCGGCTGTGTGGTGTTTCTTTTCTCAAGAGTCACATTATACAATGTGCAACCTCGGCAAGTGATATACCTTTGGGCTTAACAGGTACTAACTGGGACACTAAAAACACACATACACACACACCCTAATATATATTTACACAGAGACACAAAGGTATCATGTACACACACCTGCATATCTTGCAACACTTAAATAGAAGCTGCAGGTACAGCAGGTCCTCTGACCTCCCATTACCTAGCACATCCACTACCTGTGTTTCCATGGTAACACCAGGGCAGCAGTCAGAAGTTTTAATGTTTAGGCATGCACTTTGATGCACATTAATTCTGTGCAAATGAAGTCTGTGTTTTATGTGGTCTGTAGCCGGCAATCCTCAACAATGCTACTGTCAACAATCTCACTAGGGGGGGAAAGGACTGTAGGCTCGCGCACTCCCCTGCTGCTCAGAAGAGTGCCAGCCATCCACATAGTAATCACACGATACGGCTGAGTGGTGCTTGACAAAGTCAGGAGGTAAAACAACACAGGTGTACACCCTCGGCACCCTTTGATTTGTAACACTGCTGTGTGAGAATGGGAAAACCTTGTGAAACAAGTGATAACTAAAATGATAAATTGCTACGAAGAAGAAACAGTGCATGTGTTTTGTGAGATGAATTGTAATTACAGAAAACGTTTTCCTTACCCATGAACTCGATGCCAAGCTCATCTGCTGCTGGAGGGAGTAAAAGAGAAATAAGTGAGTGGGGGAAAAAAATCAAATGTATTTAGAATAATAGACACATACTTATAGATTCTCCTACTTTCTGACAAAGACATTTCAGAGCACTTGCAGCATAACAAAACTATTCAGTGTTATCAGCCAAAGCAACATATTTCTGTAGCACAATGATTGAACAACAAAAAAAGGTTTGTTCCAGTCAGCCCAGGGGGAGGGAGGCAGAATGTACACACACCGTTAAATAGCTTGCATAAAAGTCCAACTCAGCCTTTACCACTGCCTCTCGATTAGAATTACACTCCTGCACAGATTGCCTGTGGAAATAGGCTCTGCAAATGCCTTTGTTTGTCTCACACACCCAAGGGATGCTCATAATTGTCTCTGTTGGTCACAAGTTGTTATTCATTCCTCCTTTCTATCCTGCAGTCTCCTCTTTAAGAGTGCCTGCTCCAGTGGCGCAGGTTAACGGACGACTAGCTTTCTAAATGCAGCTAGGGCTCATTCTCAGTCTCGCTCAACCCCAGAACCTCAGGGTCTGATAAAGAACTGAGCACTTGTGTTCTTTTTATCTGAACAGCACCCCTTTTTCATGCCACTGTAACATAATCTCATTTAAATTAAAGGCGAACCCTCACACATAATTGCTTTTCTGAAAGAGGTGGGCTAAGGTTTTTAAATAGACCATGGCTTCCCAAGGTTGTTGAAAGATTATTTTTCATGGATATACTAGACATAAAAAGGGGAAATAAAACACACAGACAGGAAACATTTGTTAGTTGATAAATTGTAGGAATTATCAATGCCAAGAGATTATGAATATTTTCATGCAGTAGTAAAACAGATTTAAAATGATAAATATAATTCTAGCTGAGGCACATTAATGTAATAGACATTAAATAGACATTATGTGTTGCTTAGTGATGACAGTAGATAACAGATTGCTCAAACATTCATTAAGTAAGATTGGTAAAAGCATCAGGGCTTAGAACTGGTCAGATGGATTACATGAATAGAGACTATTGTTTCTAAAGTAGCTTTGAAAAAAAAAAAAAAAAGCTTAAATAAAATTACATTGAACAACTAGGGATATTCTCAGGATTTCTGCCCATTTTGAGGAACATGGCATGCTGTGAATTAGACACAGTAGACAATGGCTGCAGAAGAGGAGTAAAACAGCAGCTGATAAACTCATGGCTTATCCTCCCTCCTGCTCGAGTACTACATATTTGATCAATTACAGAGAAAGCCCACTGTTTATTGACAGCTTGTAATTATTTCATTATACTGTGCTGTATTATGGGACCGAATTCATTTGAAATTGGAAGCCTCATCTCTACAAAGGTAGATGTCCTGGCATTGCTATTTTAGTACATTTTGCTGCTCAAGAGTCATGCTATTTAATATGTGATGTGGAGAAAACAGATGCCTTTTAAAGCTCTGAAAGACAAAAAGGCATGGGTGGCAGCCCAGGATGTCATATTGATGCTGCCAGTGCAGCTTGAATGTTCAAGCAGCTGCTGCTTCTGATTGCCCACCCAAACAGCCACATATATTCATGTGTAATTGCGGTGCTGTCACCAGCTGTACCCACGACATCATTAAACTTGTGTATTGGTTCTTCTGGACTGGCATATAATGCATACTGCCCCATCCCAACTACAGAGTACCCTTGGGAGAGACTGCCATCAGGAGATAGGAGCCCCAGTAATGCCAATGTAGACAATGACCTGACATCAATAAATCATGTTGCCATGTATTGTATGGAAACAAAAACATAATTGTTTCAAATTCACAAGATTCACTTTTTTTAGTTAGTAAGACTTGAAAGCATGCCTAAGTGCCACTTATCACTTAGTGATACCAAAATAGAGGCTTTGCCATGGGCAGTCATGAAGTCTGAGTCACTGAAAACACAGTTAGACCCCAACAAGACTGCAGCTCCTCCAAAAGCAAGTTCCTCCATACAGTATATTCTGCAGTTGAATATCAGCTGAAGGTTATGAACACAGGAGTGATCTCATAAGTTTTCCACTAAGCTCTTCTTTCCAGCTTTTAACCTCCCAGAACAAATAAATTGACAGACGACATGGTAGGGACATTTGACCTGACATTCTGCACACATAAACAGTGAGCTTTCACTAGAGTCTGACCCGCAGAGTTTTAGTCATTGTTCTGAGCATTGTTCTAAAGCTGAAAGCTGGGCAGAGAGAGCTCATATCAGTTAGATTGAGTGCTAAAAAAGCCTGCTGGCCCTCTGTGATGGTCAATCTGAAGATAAAGAATGATGGCTGATGATGATTTTCTATAGTCCAGTGTGCAAAAGATAGATTGTTTGAGAAGGATAGAAAGACAAAAAAATATAACAACAATGCTTGATGGCAGATAAAGTCTCCAGGGGGTGATTTGTGGCTCATTTGGTGGGTTAAGTGAATAAAGGTGCACTGACCCACAAACAAACAACGGGCGTAGCAGCTGAGTGAAAAAAAAAAACAGAGACCTCAACAGAGTGGAATAAAGAAACATTGGATACATAATGAGCTATGAAAAATGCAAACCGTGTAATGTGACATGATGTATTGGTCTTGGGATTTCTCGTTATGAGGGTTGCTCTGTGACACTGTATTTGTTTTCATGGCAGTATTCTAAATTAAACACATTATCTGGATTTACTGGCTCATCTCTGTCAAAACTGTGTGAAAGAAAACAGTCTAAGCATCCTATCTTTTGGGGGATCATAAGTATTAATGTCAAAACCATCCATGACCTGGAGTCTAAGAGAACAAGTGGTCCACTCTGGCTCTCTGGGTGGCCATGGAAGCTGTCAATCAAAGAGAGACTCTGACCTACTACAGCTGCTTTGAGGCCATTCATATAGAACAGGGAAGTTGGCACTTATTTCTGGCTAGTAATGCATTAAGTTCAAAAAATATGTTGTGGTTTTATACATCACAGAGGAAGTATTAGCTAATCCTCGCCCTCCCAGGTGTGGAGTACTAGTTAGTAAGTGTAAATAAACAATGACAATTAAGAGGACAAAAGTGGGGGAAAATGGGTAAGAAAAAACACACAAGACTGGATGCTGAAGCAACCATAAATAGCCTTGTTGACAATTTGCTGTGCCATTTCCCCCATAACCATGCAGGTGCAGTAGCAGCGAGATAATGTAGGTGCATCTATGATAAAGACGATGGGGCTCCCGGCAGAGAGAGATCCACCTTTTGTAGTATTATATACAGACACCAATGAATGTTCTCTGTGAAAAATACAGATATGGCAGACCAAATTCCATTACCAGCCACACAGCAGGTTCGGTGACTTCAAACAGCTGTAAGTGGAAGTTTCGGTTTCTCTCTCACTTACTGTAAAAGATCACTCCTTAAAAGCAAAAGCATTCATAGGCCGTTCAGAAAGAGCTACTTCTAAGATACATGCTGGATATCTCTCTTTGCATGGGCTCCTTTGCTTTTTCCTCTCTATTTCCCACTGTGCTTTCACAAGACAACAATAGCTCTGCAAAACCACAAAATCAGCAAGATTTTTAAGCTTCTATTTTGCCAAGGATTTATACTTTGCCATCTTTGGTCACACAACAAAATAAATGGCTTGGATAAGGTAAGGTAGCTAGAATAGACTACATAGACTATTTGATGTAAAAATATCTCAATTCTGAGTGTGATTCAGAGGGGGATGGGCTTCTCCTTGGGATTTTTGGTTCTTCTCAAGGATTCTTTCTTTTTAGTTTCATCTGAGAGATGGGATGAGAGATGGATTTTTCCCGCCGCTGTTAGCCTTAGATTACTTAGGGGTTAAGCTGTGTTGAAACAATCTGTATAGTAAAAACCACTTTAAAGTCTAAAACTCTAAATTACATTGACAAAGGAAACACTGGTAAGACAAATGAGTCAGTTATCTCTCTATGAACTTCTGAAATCATCTGTCAGTGTCCGTCTTAATCTGTTTGCAAATGCCCATACCAATCAAGAGTCCAATCTAACTCCAAAGAAACTAATGATTTTAGTATTGACCTCAAATTAGCAAGACAATTATTGCCTTTCTCTGTATTCTGTTCACATAAAGGAAAAACAAGGCCTGCCTGCAAAATGTTAAGTTTCCAATGAACCATGATCCTTCAAAGACTCACATTCAACCCCAAATCTACCTGTTCTATCATAGAAAATGCATTTTAAACTAGTTTGTTTAAAACACCAATAGTTTCACATTCAAATGCTAAGCTCCTAGCTGTCTAACCGAGAAGACAGGATGCAAATGCATGCTGATTAAAAACTATTTTCTCTTAAGACTGCAGCATTGTAATGTTCTGCTAATTTCAGTACTTAAGCTGGAGAATAATTAGCTTCCTTTTAGCATATTTGATTTTTGGAAAGCACTTTCTAACTTTTGCAGAACAAAAGCCTTTCAAGATGGATGAAAAAATCTAAAATTATTGAAAAGAAAGTAAGAAAGCAAATTAAACAGGATTATGTGTTCCACTGACTTTATTGGGGTTCATATTGAGGCTTGTTTCATCATTGATGTATACACTTGTAGAGCTGGCTAAATTCTGTCTTGATAATGAGTTGTCAGTTTCAACCACAGTTATCTTGTATGAGGAACAAACAAATAGTTCCTTTACAAATTCCAGAAAACCAGTGAATAGGCATGAGGAACATACTTGGGTTGGAGAGAATGGGGTCTGTCTTAGGAACAAACTGGTCACAGCGAAGTCCACGGTAGCCTTCTTTACATCTACAAGGAAAGAGGGAAGTGGAGAGGAGGGAAGAGAAGAGATGAGATCAAAGATAAAAGAAAATTAAAAAATCTGTAAATATCACAGACCTAGATAATACATCTAACAATTTTCTTCAAGAGATAATTACATTTCTCTAGCATATAGCCCATTTAAAGTTATTATTTTTCTTCAATTAAGTAAAAAAATAACTAGCCCAATAAAGATAGGAATATCCGACAGTTTACGGATAGATCCCTAGTTCTCTAGGGTAAGGAACATATTTAAGTACATAATTATGTCAATGAATGGTAGGACAAAAAAGTGTGTGTGTGTGTGTGTGTGTGTGTGTGTGTGTGTGTGTGTGTGTGTCCAGGTTAGGTCATTTTTATCACAAAGATTTTATTCTGAGAGTGAAATGCGGATATATGAAAGGCTAAGCAGAGTTTGAAAATGTATGAAGGGAGAAGGGATAAGAATAAGCTAGTGTAAAAAAAGGAACGACAACAAGGCAGGCTTGGCCAGAGCTCTGTGGTGTCTGCATTTGCAAAGATAACACTGTCTTGGTGCTAATGTCACCACCCAAAGGATCTATGTGGCTGAATTGGAGGCACAGTTTATTGGACTCTTGCTGGGAGATCTATGTGAGATAGACACATCCAAGCTAGAGCAGCATAACATTCGGAGTCTGTAAAACTATAGTGATTACCAGCTTTCCTCCAGCCAAGTACTTCAGAAGCACTGTGAGAGAGCTTTCTAATTTCTTATCCCCTTCACACCTCCTCTGTTCATGTTCTTTCTCATTCAGCCCCAAAGCAATTGGACTACTTTATATAAATACCATTAACTGCATTGCTGCCAGATATACGGATATACTGAGTCACATCTGTTTACGTACAACTCAGAGCTTCAAATCTGCATTAAAATCCACTCACATTTGCTGGACACATTGTCATTTTTACAATTATAACCTGGCTTTAAACAAATAATGCACACTAATGACAATGCAAAAAAAAAAAAAAAATGCAGGAAAGCTAAAAACCCAACTGATTTCATGTCTCAAAATTTCCAGAACATGGCTGACAGGCAAATGTCTGTGTGCTTGTATGTCTTTTTGTGTGTCTGGTTTAGAACAGCAGGAATGGTGGTGGCTCTGAATGAAACATTGGAATAAATGACTTTATTAATTAGTCAAGTGACAGTGCACGAGTAGCCATGGAGCAGGTGAGTCTGATACGTCTAACATTTTATTCAGGCTCAGCTTTCTGTGCACTGGCCATCTAATGCTGACTCATGTCAATGGCAACATGAAGATCTCTATCAGCCAGACTGTTTTATTTCTCCTGGCAGACATTATATTGAATTTTGAAGTTTCCTTTCATCACCAAGAAAACATAATACTTCCATTCTTAATTGAACATCCACATAAACAAAACAGCACACAAAAACTCCCCTGTTTATTATTCCATTCATGCATGTCCATGGATCAAGTATATTTCACTTTTGTCCAAGTAAATTTATTTCCATATTAATGTGTATGGGCAGCATATCTAAATATATTTTAGACTATACTTGCCTATTACTCTCATTTACACTTCATACATAATCATTACTTTGGTGAAATCTGAGAACCTCGGGAGAAATGGGTATGACTTTAAATTAGCAAGGATGATGCAGTTGGATTTCATTTGCTTTCAAACAGGCTGAAGAGTACATTTAAAGAATATCCAGTAACACTTCCAGTAAGCAGAAATGTAACCACGGGATTTTATGTTTTGGAAATCCTACAATTTAGACACTTTTTTAATGCCACTAAAATTAAACTTTTAAAGAGAGCTAATAAATTTGAAAGTTGAACAAAAAAATAATAATATTAATATTAATAATAATATTAATACTACTACTACTACTACTACTAATAATAATAATAATAATGATAATAATAATAATAATAATAATAATAATAATAATAATAATAATGATGATTATTATTATTATTATTATACTAATAATGACAACAACAACAATAATAATAATAATAATAATTATAATAATTATAATTATAATAATCTAAAATCATTTTAAATCTCAGGTAGAAATATATCTCATATAAAGATTTCAGAATTGCCAATCCATCCAGGAATTTTGTCAGACTGGAGCAGACTGACCTTGATAATTGAAAAGTTTCCCTCCAGCAAGACATAAAAAATGGTGTAAAGCCAGAAAAATAGTTCTACATGGGAATTATGACCTTGGGGACTGATTTCAGATCAAATTACTTAAAGAGAGGAGTATTCATCCATCACATACATCTAAGCCATTTCAGCATAAAATGATCATATTTGACTGGTTTTGAGCACTTTTGTAAAATAACTGAATAAATGTACATATGGGATTTATTTTTGCTGAATTACTGTTCATCAGACAATTTAAAATAAAGAACAACAATTTAAACTTGTAATAAGGCATAGAAATAGATCTTGTAAAAGATAATCAAGCAGTTTAACATGAATGAGTTCATATATACTATATGGTCTTCACCAGTCAGTGCTCCTCAGTCTCCAAATAACTTGTGCAGAGGAATAATGGAGATATGCAAGTATGAGTGCTTAACAGAGTAAACAAGATTATAAATGCGAGTGCCTTGAGGGGTATTTATTATTATAAGTAAATGTGTATTTTGGGTTTTATTAATTGCGCCCCCTGTTGGTTCTCTTACCCTGTAGAGAGACAAATGGAGTGAGGAAACCAGAAGGTGAAACAAGAGTGAGAGAGAATGACAGAGGAGAGAGAGAGAGAGAGAGAGAGAGAGAGAGAGAGTAGGATGTGTTCACAGGAAAGGAGGGGGAGGAACAGGAGCAGAGCAGAACTCAGCCTTTAATTAATGCTCAACTCTTTAATTAATAGTGAGTAAATGGACATGGGGTTGGTAGGCGACAGTGGCAAGTGTGTGTGTGTGTGTGTGTGCACGTGCGTTTGTGTGTGTGTGTGTGTGTGTATGTGCGCGCGTGTGAGTGTGTGTAATTTGCAGCTTTGATGCTTTATCTCCTCACTGCATTATGCACATTTATGCTGTACAAGCTCACACCAACAGCTGATCACTGCACACTGTTCTCTCATGCAGGCAGACGAACACACACAAGTTGTAAACATATTTGAAAACCATATATACCCTTGTACCTTATTGTAATTAAAGTACATGGGGTATCTAACAAAAAACCCTTTCTATTATATATATTATAATACTATATACAGGGAGTGCAGAATTATTAGGCAAATGAGTATTTTGACCACATCATCCTCTTTATGCATGTTGTCTTACTCCAAGCTGTATAGGCTCGAAAGCCTACAACCAATTAAGCATATTAGGTGATGTGCATCTCTGTAATGAGAAGGGGTGTGGTCTAATGACATCTACACCCTATATCAGGTGTGCATAATTATTAATAACTTCCTTTCCTTTGGCAAAATGGGTCAAAAGAAGGACTTGACAGGCTCCGAAAAGTCAAAAATAGTGAGATATCTTGCAGAGGGATGCAGCACTCTTAAAATTGCCAAGCTTCTGAAGCGTGATCATCGAACAATCAAGCGTTTCATTCAAAATAGTCAACAGGGTCGCAAGAAGCGTGTGGAAAAACCAAGGCGCAAAATAACTGCCCATGAACTGAGAAAAGTCAAGCGTGCAGCTGCCAAGATGCCACTTGCCACCAGTTTTGCCATATTTCAGAGCTGCAACATCACTGGAGTGCCCAAAAGCACAAGGTGTGCAATACTCAGAGACATGGCCAAGGTAAGAAAGGCTGAAAAACGACCACCACTGAACAAGACACACAAGCTGAAACGTCAAGACTGGGCCAAGAAATATCTGAAGACTGATTTTTCTAAGGTTTTATGGACTGATGAAATGAGAGTGAGTCTTGATGGGCCAGATGGATGGGCTCGTGGCTGGATCGGTAAAGGGCAGAGAGCTCCAGTCTGACTGAGACGCCAGCAAGGTGGAGGTGGAGTACTGGTTTGGGCTGGTATCATCAAAGATGAGCTTGTGGGGCCTTTTCGGGTTGAGGATGGGGTCAAGCTCAACTCCCAGTCCTACTGCCAGTTTCTGGAAGACACCTTCTTCAAGCAGTGGTACAGGAAGAAGTCTGCATCCTTCAAGAAAAACATGATTTTCATGCAGGACAATGCTCCATCACACGCGTCCAAGTACTCCACAGCGTGGCTGGCAAGAAAGGGTCTAAAAGAAGAAAAACTAATGACATGGCCTCCTTGTTCACCTGATCTGAACCCCATAGAGAACCTGTGGTCCAATCTATTATACTAGCATGTTTTCGCTGCAGTACTTGAGTAGCTGAAAGAACACAACAACAACAACAACAACAACAACAACAACAACTATTAACCTGATACTGCCATAGTATTACCATATAGCATCTAATGTATTTACAAAGCTGTGGCCTATTTCTTGTTCCCTACTCAGTTTAAGGCCATTAATGAGGCAACATCAGAGAAGTTTACATATAAAATATGCACCACTAAAGATCATATGATTATGATAAAGATGAATAACGATTGGCATTAACATTTTCCTTTAATGGTGTAAGAATGACTAGGATTATAAATGAGAGAAAATTGATTCAGTTAGTTTGGCATATGTAACTGTCATGTTTAATATATTGTGATATAATGTATTGTGCTAAAGCCATCAGACCTTATAGCATTTGCCAATAACAAAATTAGCAGCTTGAATAGATAACTACTTGTCAAGCTTGTTGTTGTAGTGTTCATGTGTTGTAGTGTGTGCCACAGTCTAGCTTGTAGGCTGGAGGTTTTTGTCTCGTATCCACAGACAGTTCCTGTTTACGGTTCACAGTTTTTGGTTGTTTATGAATCACGTAATAAATAATCCGCTCTCGCATCCACCTCTTCTTCTATTCCTGACAAGTCCTAGCAATAAAGATTTGCAAATCGTGATTTTTTTTTATGTTCATTTTTGCAACGGATTTAAAAACCCAGACACAAATGAAGCACACAGTATACACAGAGGTGTTCCTCCAGTAACACTCCAGGGACACATTTTTGTGTCCCAATCAGCCCTGACAAATCTCCTCACTGTTATTGATGGACTCAAAGGCTGTGATGAGTCCAGTCTCTAGACCAATCTTACATCAATTCTTCTCATCCCCTCTCTCTCAATCTCTCTTGCCCTCTTTCTCAAAAAAAAAAAAGCCTGACTCTCCTACATTCACAGTCAGTCCATAGTCATATCTGCCAGTGCAGCCCTGTTTGTCTGAAAGATTCAAAAGAAGGTGATTTAGCTCAGAATGACATTGACTGATGACCGCAGCTTCAGCTGTATGCATGTGAAAATGCTATGCGGTGCAAGTATGTTCTTATGTTCACTGTTCCTTCACAATCTCATTCTGAGACAGCAATGTGGAGTTTGTTTTCCTTGCGTGAAAATCATACATAGATAAAAAGCAATGTATAAATGAGATCTCGTCCTGAAGGCGTACTTTTGTACTGAACTGACTCCAAACTCAAAGTCTTCCACCTTTCAAGTGCTTTGTAAAGCGACAAAGTTTTACCTTCAAAATAAAGCTATTAAAATGGTAATCATGAGTGAGCAGATAAGCCTCTTTGTACTTTAGTTTGTAAAGCACAAACATTCTACTCAAAGAATGTTTTTTCCTGACACTGCCATTGTCAAGACTGAGCACAGGGATTTGCTAGAAATTATCTTCTAGAACCAAAAACCTATCAGTAGGGAGCACCTTCTGTTTGTGAACAGTTCATGAACATAGTTCCAAATGCCTGAACTTGTCAGGAATAATGTGGAGACAACTCAGTGTACTCAGTGAATTGTTTCTTTCCAACATGTTGTGGAAAAAACATGACTGTTATCATGGGATGTAATAAAACTGGATACCTCAAATGCTCTGTAATGTTTTTTTTATTGTCTCTCTCTCTCTCTCTCTCTCTCTCTCTCTCTCTCTCTCTCTCTCTCTCTCTTTCATATACAGTAATTAAATATTTACTTACGTTTTTAAAAAATACATTCAACTTCACTCCATTTATTTTTTAGCACAGAGAAATGCCTTTTCCAGAGTAAAAAGATAATAAAAATGCATTACACTCCAGAAGAGTATAAAACAATTAAAATACAGTATTTTTTAATGATTTACTTTTACTTCAGTTTGTAAAAAATGAAACAATCAACTTCACCACATTTATTTTTGACCACCCTTACAGAGTAAAAAAAATTAAAATAAAAACGCATTACACCCCAGAAGACTTGCAAGTTAATTAAAAAACACTTTTTTTTTTTCATTTTAAATAATAAAATTCTGAGACCCAATCAAAATAAAGCAGTTTCTGCCAAAACGCTACACTGCAGATGCCAAATATTTAGTCATGTCTGAGAAAGTAGAGACAGATGAGCATCCCTGGCCCAAGTTTCTTCATTTTTTTTAATGCTTCAGATGAAACAGCATGAAAATGATCTATAAGCCAAAAAGTGTGAACATCCAAACTGCAGAAACCTGTACAAGTAAGCCATACATTAGCTGAGTGAACTAGACTATCTAGCCCAATCTTTTGATGTTTTACAGCAGGAAAGCATTGTTGACTTGATTATATCCTAACATACTCGCTCCTAAGCGTGTAGCTAACACTCAGAATATTGACAAAGGAGAATCTTACTCAAAAGCTAAAAACCTATATGAATTCATATCAGCAAGCTAGATAAAGTAAAAACACAGCAAGCCACTGAAAACAAACCAGGATTTGGCTTTTCTTTATAAATATACTTTTTTTCATAGAATATAATTTTCTTTATTTAATGTTGAGACTCATGATGATTTTAACTCCGAAAAGAATAAAAAGTAAAAGTTGTGCCAATTATAGACATTTAACAAGTAATTGGTAAAGTAATTTTTCAAGCAATTTTTCAACAAAATACTAATTCACTCTCAATTCAGAAAATGTCACTACTTCTAATTTTATTACACTAAATTATTACTAATGGAGCACTACTTTTTCTCAAGTTGATAATTCTTCTTTCCATCAATGCTTCTTACTAGAAGAAAAACAGTAGTAGTTCAGTTTAACGCTAGAAATCAAAGAGACAGTTATAATTGACTCTTTATAATTTAGCACAGATCACTATTGTCCTTTCTGAAAGGTATTAACATTAGCTGTCATCCACCAGAACACTAACACTAGTGTTAGTCTTATTATAGATCAGTATGCATTTGGTATAGTTTTGCCTGACACGGCTCCCACTTGTAATTTCGCATAGCCGGAGAGTGCTGTGGTACCATGCCAGCGTAAAGCTGTTTCTGAAGTGTGTTTCGCCAGCTGTTTGGAGGGTGGGGCCGAGAGATGGAGGGAGTGAGAGATAAGAGAGAGGACTGCAGCATGGCCTTTCTCTGACTCACCACCATGTAAGTGTGGCACAGATTCAGGTGCAGGTGCTGTTCAAAACCTTTAAGATAAGAGGTAAAAACAAGGCATTCAAGCTGCTGTCAATACAAACAAGAAAAAAGAGGAGTCAATCACAGAATGCCAAGCCTAGCAGTCAGCCACACAGACCAGAGGCGGAGAAAGGATGCTGTGTCACATCCCAGGCACATCCCTGTGCAGTGCAGTTTTTTAAATGTCAAAAAATAACATAATCTCATTAATTATATGTGTACAACACATACCATCATTTCTCAAGAGCGTTAAAACCATACGTTCAACCATACGTTCAACAGCCGAACACTTAATTCTTATACTCAGATTTTTGTGTTCTTTTTCATACAGTACTACAAAACACAAACACACAAATCACAAATGGATTTATTTAAAAAATATATGCAGAATATAAAATCGGTATTGAGCTCATTCCGTTCTGCAAGTCTATAAGCATGGCAGTCTTTCAAAGGTTTATAAATGCTTATTTTTATGGCTCTATACATTATTTGGCTGTTCTGCTTAATACAAAACAATTCCTTTCAACCAAAACTCCATTTCCTGCAAAGACAGGGCTTAATCATTTTTATTATAACCCTATCCTGAAAAATATTAATGCCAATTAAATAAATCTGTGAATGTGCCTGCTGACAAGATAATGATCAAGAAAGACTCTCATAGAATTGATTTTTGGATATAACCCAATAAGCTGATGAAACTAAGCCTATCTGTGAAATCATTACCACCTGGTCTCACATAAACACACAAAGCGTATTAGACAGTTAGGAAGACATGCAGAGTCATTCACTGCAAATATTCGAACTATCCGAGTGTCTTTCTAGGAATATGGATGACATATAATCAGATGTGGCTCAGCAAAAGCAGTCGAGATGCAGAAGCTCTCACTATTTAATGCAATTCTTAGAGCCCAAGATCGGTGTTTCCCTCCTGCTTTACATTTCAAGAGCACACAGATTATGTCTATGGGCATATCTGGGAGCATTTTCCAGACTGAATGAAGTGACTGTTGACTTTGTTTTTTTTTTTTTTTTACTTTAAAATGCATGCATACCTTGCATAAAATGGCAGCCCGATGATTCTGGAATAATTTTACGAATAAAGCTGGGGATTCGAGCCAAGGTCACATCCCCAGATTTATTACCAAAAGTGAGATTAAAGGGATAAAACGAAACTGTTGAGGAATATTTGCTAGATTGCGGCCTAAGCTGAAAACCGGATGAGGTTAGAATGAGGGTTAATGGAAGGTTTACAGAATTTTTTCTCATTTTTATCCTTTAATCTTTATAATCAAGAGAAGATCAGTAGAAGATGTACATCATCAAAGCTAGCGAACCTGGTATTGATCGGTTTGGTTATCCAATCAAATAGCACATTTTTATTTCTACACATGCCTTGTTGGTTAAAGATTCATCTTTGAGATGACCTTTCTTTTTGCTTTCAAATGTTACTGGAGAAGTGCTGGACTTACACAATATAGGGAGTTCTAATATATTTTATATGTCATAGCAAGATGATGACATATCCCAAACGAATACAGGATCCTTAGATAAGCCGTAAATGAACTCTTCCTGAGGAACTCGCTTGTATCATTAAAATCCACCCTGATCAATTGAAAATGAATTATTGATAAATTGCTCTCTCCTTATGATGAAGAATGCTTAATGCTATTTTTCTCCTCACTGAAAAGCTTTGGGACTAGTTGGATTAAGAGTTGTTGATGGCTAAAGGCTTCACACATGCCTCATATTGTCAACATCTAATTAAATCTGCAACATAGTAGTGACTGCAGGCCAAATGAAATACATGACATATGTTTATGGCATTTTTGAGGTCTTGGTTGGGCTCAAATTAGAGGATATATTTAGCAACAGAACTGCTGGCCTTTTGAAGTCATCATAAACTTTCTGTACATTCTTTCTGACAGCTCCTTCTTCTGGCTTGAGTAATAGCAGTAGAGGCAGCACTAGAGGCAAAACCCCAAAAAAGATTTACAGAAGCATGTGCAAGTGCATTACTAAGTTTGATACAATAATCTATAGCAAGATGTTGGGAAAAGGGTTTGATAGCTGCGTTCATTCTGAAACCGACAACCTACTGTATGTACCGGCGCTAATGTTATAAGAGTCCATAGTGGAAGAAAATGTCCCAGACCCCATGTGCCATAGTCATGAATATTAATGCCATTGCAACCTTTTACATGTTCATGTTGCTGCTCTCACTTATGCTGCACGGATAAATCCAGAGTGGTATAGGCGAGATGAGCAGATGTGAAATTACTCTAGGGACTGTTGCGTGTTGGAGCTGAATTTTTAAATTCCTTTCCACTTTTTTTGTGCTATTCTGGAAATTTATCTCTGGAAGATCCCTCTGTGGTCGGCTCAGAAGCGTCCTAGCCAATTAAGCAGCCAGAACCTCCATGTTAGATTGCTGCTGCATTCATTACAGAGGCTTGGGATGGGCTTGAGAATTAAACTGAATGCACTGAGCTGAACGTCATTGCGGCATGCATCAGACGGCTACGGATAAGGAGCAAAAAGATTGTGTTTTCCTAGGTTTGAGTGGTCTTGTCACATCACAATGCATTTTCTGGTAGTGCTAACACTCTAGGCTCCCAGAGGTGCAGTCTCATGGGTATTAAATTAACTCAAAGATTCTCTGGGCTCTGGATATTGGCAGTCACCAGCATACACATTTGCTCCTTTTGCCAATTTTTCATATTTGCTGTTATCAGCTGTACTCTTCTTCCCTGTTAGACCACTAATCTGAATAACCAAAAAGCTTTATTTTTTCCTTGTGACCTTGCTGCTTACAGCCTCACACATGCTGGCATTTTCAAATTGCTCCAAGCAAAAAGTGGTGTTGTTGTCTTTTACAAGCAATGTGTGTGATTTTGACATTTGCCTCTGTGATTTTAATCCTGTCAGTTACATTTGGAATGATTGAGATCAAATAATCGCAAATGCTAATGTGCTTGAGGGGACAGACACACAGATTTATCATGCCCAATAGTGGACATGTACAAAACAAATCTATTCAAATACACATTTGGGCTACCATCAAACCTGCTATGCACTAGGAACAGCATTTAAGCGAAAACAAATGAATGCACCACTGACATACACACATCACGCAGAGGCTTAGATACTGTATAAGTGGAGCGGTGCCAGACTTGGACACTCTTCTACACAATCAGCTAGAGGTGATGGATTAAGGTTCTCTCTCACTCAGATGCACTCTTCAGCTCCCTACCGCCTCCATCTCTTAGTCGCAGTGAAGGGTGAACATTTTGAATGTGGCCCTGCAACTGCAACACCTGGCTCATCCCCAAACTGAGAGGTTTGTTTATGGCCTCCATGGAACTGCATGTCCATGTGGAGAGGACAGGCTTGTCGGAGGGCAGAGGGAGCTCTTCTACTTGCTCAGGAGTGGCTAAAACCCATAGGCTGACATCATGCCAGGGATAATTCACTGCAAGAATCTGGCCAGAGAATATCAAGAGGTAATTGAAGCATCAGGGGTCATATATATTTGCACACAGAGCACACTGTGAGCATGAGCTCATGCATCTTTTCAGGCTCTTGCAGGGGAAATCAGACAGCCCTAAGCAGCACAACTGGGAGAATTAAATTAGAATCTAATCAATAGCAATTCACTGCTGTCCTAAGTTTTACAAATAACCTTTATTCTAAAAATGCCCTTATGAATAAATCAGAAAATATTGGTGTATTTACACGATGTTGGTGAATATATATCACTGTCCACCTCATAAGTATAAATCTGAGAGTTTGACAGTCAACTGGGAGGTTGTTTTTCAAGCGTAATTTTGCCCTAATGAGATTTTTAACCATAACTTTCCCTCAACAGGCCATTATTCAATTCTATGTGCATCACAGATTCTTACTATCATTGGATCCTTTGTCTCACAGAAAGGTTCCAAAAGATATTTATATATGTGGCTTTAAATCTCAAACCTGATCTGCCAATTCTAGCATTCTAGCACTTCAGGATACTTTCAGCTTCAGGCAGTTGTCATGGTGATAGATTCTATCTTGTATATGTACTTAATGAGCAGTTTAGAATGTATGAAGGATAAATAATAGAAATATAGACCTATTTTAAGAGAAATCCCTTCCCTGTATAAATGTAACTAACAGACAGGTTTCATCCTTCATTATTTAACATTTTAGGAGCAACATGTAGACACTTAATAAGCACTCGCTTGCATTTTATGAGAGCATTTGGCTCAGTAATGTTACATAGATTTATATGTTTTTGAGAATGGAGGTGGTGTTTACTTCATAGCTCACTTAGATAATATAATTGTTTAAAAATGCATTCCTCAGATATAAAATAACACTGTCAATATTTTTTTCTTTTTTCAACTAAGTCTATTTTGGACTCTTTCCAGCCCCAAACATGAATATAGTTTCCTTCACATATGATCATATTTCCCCTACATAACAAGAACTCATCTAATCTCTGCAGGGAACAATTTGACTCCATCAAGTGCCCTCCTCTTGCTGGGAAAAAGAACGTGTCAGGAGTATCATGTATATTTGCGGAATAGTAGTGCTGTGTGAAATAGCATCAAAGGTTTGAGGCACTAATCAATTTGTGAAATGTAATAATTCATTTTTTCGAAGAGTCATCATAGCTTCAATCTTAAGTAATGGGATAAAGAATACAGCTTTACCATCTAATACGTACTGTATGCTTAATTGGAAGAATCTTAGAAAACCGCAGTGGTGGAGAATTGAATTTATTCTGCTGCTTATCTGCTTTAACAGATTTAACATGCACAGCCAGGCACTTGCCAGAGACTCAGATGCAGGCGAGGAGCAGCACAGATATGTCTCTCCTCTGCTTGGTCATGCTCCTGTTGTCCTCACTGACAGAGGACTGAAGTTGATTAGTGTCTCCATACCAGTAGCTGTCAGATGGACACGCGTCTTTAGGTTTCATTAGAATCTAATTAAAACTGCTTTTAATGTCTTAGTAAAGCATTAAGCTAATTTGCTATCGCAGTGACGACCAGTCTATTAAATTCAGAGCAAGCAGAGTTTTGATTAGACCTTACCGTAACTCCGGAAATGCATAACAACAGTGATTTGCATGAGATCTCCAACGTATTTTCCTGTAGTTTCCATGGATATGGTAATCTGTTAGTTTTCATCTCAGTGCTTTGTCTGGTACAGATGGATGACAGTAGCATGGATGTGAGTGTGCTGTGCAAGTGGAGGGAGATGAGATGAATATGGCACATCTTTTCACACTCCCATCACTACTGCTACTGGAAGAATGGGTGGGTGAGGGGGCTGGGTGCAAGTTTTACTAATGACTTTCTTTGATTCCATACCACTTAATTATGCATTGCTAGTCAGGATTTCTACCATCAGCTTTCGCTTACAAAGCTGAAAAGTGCATGTGATGGAACCTTAATCACTAATGTGCTTTGGAAAATGAAACCCAGTCTGTGAAATCAGGTCTGATTGCACTCAATAAACAAATGCATTTCACGAGGGCGGAACATAATCAAGATTAGGCAGAATACGTGACCCACTGCTCCAGGCATGTTTGTGCATGTGATTTCTGAATTAACCAAGACACTGATGGAATATCAAGTGATAGTCAGGTAACCTCTCTATGTCACCATCCAATTTCCACATCAAGTAGCAATGAAAATTGGACATCAACAATGTGCAAAGACAAAGGAAAATACCCCCTGAGGATTTTCTTTTTTTCTCAAATAATAAAAAAAAATTCCAAGAGTAGGGTCTGATTGTCAGCTCAATGGCCCCTGGCTTCCCACACAGTTTCTACCTACACACACAAAATACCTTCTCGGGACTGATTAGCGAAGTACATATTAAAAGTAATTATCTGTGAAAGACTGCATTTTAAATTTCACTGAATTTGTAGCTGGAAGCCCCAGTATAAATCCTAAGGTACCAAAATTAAAAATGAACTTGACTGAGATATTTATAAATTACCATTCTTGGTTGTCCCAGGCAGCTCTTAATATTTTTATTTTCCTTAGCATGGCAGCATCCTCTCTCAAACTTTTATCTCTCTGCCTGGACCAGATAATTCTCTCCTCCCCTCCTCCATATTAATACTTGTTCTTTCTCTGATGTATTAGTTGCTGATACAGCATAGCAAAACATCCCAACATGGACTCTTAGTAAAGATAGAAAAGAATAGTAAACAAACACAAGCATAGCATAAGCCAGTATCCACAGAGGCAGAAGATCAGGATGTACCTTGGACCTCCTTTTTAACAAGTACTGTGTGGGCTTTGTTTACTTGCCTGCTACCTTGCTACCTTGTAATGGAAGAGTTCATACACCATTATACTCAAACCCCATACACACACACACACACACACACACACACACACACACACACACACACACACACAGTAGAGCACAGCACAGCACAGCACAGCACAAAGACTACTGCTCATTAGTGGAACAGCAGTTGTTGCAATTTAACCAGCTCTCACTTGGAAACAGTCTAACTGAGATGACCTCCAAAACCACTCATCAGTACAGCTGCTTTACTGCAATAGCAAGCTTTTCCACATGTTCATTTAAAGCAGCGTACGTGATGTTACAATGTGGTCATTTGAGGGCATCCCTCTGATTGATTAGAAACAAATGAGTGTATAGCGCAACACAGCAAAACAAGTGAATGAGATGCTGGAAAGTCTGGCATCTAATGTGACTGTCTTTTCTAGATTAATTTCTCAGCAACTCTCTCCTCAAAGCCCAAGCCTAATGTGATGCTATGACCTCAAGCAGCCTTAATGGAATAATAAATGTGTTGGTGCTTTGAAAGTTGGAACGCCTCATCCTGGAAACACACACATATATAAACACACAAGCTTTCCAACTGCACAGACAATGCCATTTTCTCTGATTTGTCCACTGGTTTGATCACAACTCTGTACGAACGTAGGATTTTCTGTAGAACATTGTCTATCCATGCGTGTAAGGACTGAGGGTCGTGATAGACAGCCACGGAATACAAATTCATACCTCACACTGTTACATTCTTCATCTCAGTAGACATATTTGTTCCCAGTGGGCTGGATGAGATACTGTTGCACAACACAGCATCAGATTCTTGATGAAAGGCATGCTGTACGTATAACTCAATCCACATATTGTTACTAAACTACAAAAAAATACAACAACTGTCTCATAAAACAGAGAGCAAAAATCAAAATAACATCAAGAAAAATCAGAATATTATATGTACACACAAAGAACTATACTAGCACTGTACTGTACTGGGTAGCAACTCACATGAACCTGAAAAAAGCCTCAGTTTTTCAGTCATTTATGTTGCAAATGTTTCTTTAAGATTCTTGTAAATTGTGACATGATTTCATCATGCAATATTTTTGAATTTTCATGTGCACTTTCATGCTTTGAATCTCCTGTTCTACTACATCCCCAAGGTGCTGTGCTGGATTCAGACTCATTGTCATTTTCATGAATGTCTTTTGCTTTGTGACATTGTGCATTACTTTACTTTAAGCAAGCCATTAGAAGATGGCATATTGTGGCCATGAAGGGATGCACATGGCTAACAGCAATACTCAAACAGGCTGTAGCATACAAGTAATGATTGATTGGTTTTTATCTGGTCCAAAATGTGCCAAGAAAACATTTCCCACACCATTATACCACCTCCACAAGCCTGGACTGTTGACACAGACTGAGTCCATGGATTCATGCTGTTGGTGCCAGATTCTGATCCTACCATCTGTGTGCCACAGCAGAAATTGAGATTGCTCAGACCAGGCTACATTTTTCCAGTGTTCACCTGTCCAGTTCTGGTGTGTCTGTGCGCACCTAACCCCTAACCCTAACCCTAACCCTAACCCTAACCCTCAGCTTTCTGTTCTTGGCTAACAGACGTGAAACCCGACATGGTCTTCTGCTGTTGTAGCTGATCTGCCTCAAGGTTTGATGTGCTGTGCATTCTGAGATATTTTTCTACTAGCCACAATTGTTCAGAATAGTTATGTGAGGTACAGTAGCCTTTCTGCCAGCTTGAACCAATCTGGCCATTCTCTGTGAGCTCTCTCATCAACAAGGTGTGTCTGTCTGTAGATCTGCTGCTCACAGGATTGTTTTCCTTTATTGCATCATTCTGAGTAAACTCTAGAGACTGTTATGTGTGAAAATCCCAGGAGATCTGCAATTACAGAAATACTCAAACCAACCTGTCTGGAACCAACAGTCATGCCATGCTCAAAATCACTTAGCTCACATTTTTTCCCAATCTGTTGGTTGTTGTGAAGTTGTTGGCCCGTATCTGAATGATTTTATGCATTGCACTGCTGCCGGAAGATGATTAAATAGTTTCATGAATGGGTAGGTGTACAGGTGTTCCTAATAAACTGCACCATGTGTGTGTGTGTGTGTGTTTGTGTGTGTGTGTGTGTGTGTGTGTGTGTGTGTGTAGCATAGGGAAAAGTAAAAAAAAATAAAAAATGCTCCATGGTTTGAAGTTAATCTCCAGATTCCATATTGATCTTTTTTCTTTTTGATGAGTTACACATTTGAAGCTCTGATACTCATCTCATGTCCCAGTCCAGTTTTTATTTTCAGTTGCCTCTGTTCCTGATTCTAATACTACATATTTTTTTTCTCGAGGAGGAGCCCTAACACAAGCCCTCTAGCATGCTTCTGAGACAAAAAAATTGATTTTCTCCTTCAACATGCACTGATACTCTGTACATTTTATGCCTCTCAAGGTAATTCATTGTGTGATGAAAAGGATTCTTTGAGTTTGTAATGGCGTACAGCATCTACCTGGTTACCTAGGTGATATACCTTTAAGCAGTGGTTCAGGATGTACAGTATTAACCAGATGCCTCCAGTCAGTCTGTATCCAACTTACTGTAGCTTTCCTCAATACCTCATACTCCAGAGTGCATTGCTGCACGTGCACAGAAAAAGAGGCCAGTCAACATGTTTCTAGGTCTATAAAGGCTTAGGGGTTCAGATGAAGAATCTGATAAACATGTGGATGGTAATAACAAGATGGAGAATTAAAACAGCATAGTAACAATAAACTGGCACATATGAATAAGGTATCTTTTATGTCGCATTTCCCACTGATGTTACAATGTCCATATTTATTATTCAACATAATAAATTCTGATATTCCCAAATTTGATAGTTTGCATCTCCAATCCTGATAATAACTTTTATATTGCTAATTATTGATTATTGCTAATTATTTTTTATTGCTAATAATAACGGTGCATTCAAAAATTCATGATTTAGTCATTAAAGCCTTTATATTGCATTAATTGAATAAATTAAGTCATTAACAGAGGCTCTTTTAGTCACCAGGGAGAGGAACTAAACAGATCTGACAAGAGACCATAATTCCAGAAAATTCCTCCTCGCGCTGGTAGGTTGGTCAGTAAGTAATGAGAGTAATCCTCCTGATCACTTTACTGTGATGTGATAAATGAAGATTAGCCTTATGTAAATGAGCAACATTCAGTTTAGGGCATTTCTAATGATAAGATTAATAGATGCAAACTGAGAATCCCTATGGTATAGTATCAGACAGGGGATTTGTAGCATAAAAGTAGATTAAGTCTTGATTAAGCAGAGAGGCAATTATTTATGGTCTAACTCAGCTTAATGTAATGCAAGCAAATAAAGCTTATATTGCAGCTAATTCTAACAGCCACAAATGTCATCCTACCCAAAAGCATGTACAGTAACTGACTTGAAACAGATTAGCATAGTATAGTCGTGCAAATCTAACCTACAAACAAATCAAGACAGTAATCCTGCAGCACTTATCCCTGTATCAGCTATAATTATAGACACATTTCTTATGATCCCTATGTTTTGCTCCATTGAGACAGCTTAAGCTCTGGTATGCATCTTTTATACAAAACAGAAAACAAAAAAAAAAAAAAAGACCTTACCTATGAGACATGTTTCGGCTATATTACAGAGAAAACATAATGGCTGCTTTCAGTAGGATGACAAAACCCAATTATAGAACGTACAGTACCATGTTAATTGGTGCTTAAATAATGCTTAGTCTGTAATAGCTATGTAATATTTGCGGTAGCATTAGTCTCTCAACCCTAGTATAATAATAATTTCCCATTTGCAACATTTCTGCCTTCTGATGTGTTTTCAGTACTCCGGCAACTGTTGATTAATGAACTTGCAATTGTGCAAATTGAGCCTCATTATAGTTTGTCAGGCTTTTGTGAATGTGTTGTAAGATGCAGAATGTTGTTGGCATGCCAATTCTACCTATCCCACCATTTCCACTCGTCTTCAGTGCAAGACAGGCTACTGTAAATTATTAACAGTGGCAGTGGTTTTAGATCAGACAGAGAAATAGTTTGAGATCATATGAATGTTTAAAAACATGGCACTTTGACTGGAGTGTTGCTTCCATTTCTAATTTGAGCAGATCACCATGGATAACACAACAGCATTCAATATTCAATACAAACATTATAAGTCACATCACTATGCGCAGAGACAGACATTGTTTCAGAGGATGAAAAACAACAAAGAGAGAGAGAGAGAGAGAGAGAGAGGAAGAGAGGGAGAGAAGTGTAAAAATACAGCTCTGCTGTTCACATTTTTACTAGCTACCATTGTGAGGAAGGATGAATATTTATCCTTTATTCAGAATTGTTTGCCAAGTCCATTTCTTGGCTAAGCTGTGGATATTGTTCTTGATGGTGCAGTGTTTGCTTTTCTCTCTGCACAGATAGCCTAGCAGCACCTGGAGGGTTTCATATGCACTTCTGCAATGGCTTTTCTGAGCACTTTATTGACCAAAGGGCCCAGTGGAAAGTTCCACCCATTATTCTATATATTACAATCTGACGTCCCATTCAGGATGTGTTCCAGCCTTGCGCTCATTGTTCTGAAGCTAGATTTTATGAGCCTAACCAGGAGAAAGCAGTTAAGGAAGATGAATGAAATAATATAGTCTGAATCTGATCTGACCATTCTCCTCTCACATTTTATGAAAATTCTCAAAATGTGCATATAATAATCTCCTTTGTTTCAGGTTATTGCTTCTGTCCAGACATAACAAAAGCAAAATGCCAGAAAGGAAGCACAGTCAATGGAACAGATTTATTCATTAATAAAGCACTGATGAAGTTATACTCGCTGTGGATTTAACAACCTCACCTCAAACATTTGTCAAAGTAATATTTTGCCGGTGATGATTTAGACTGACCTGAACATATACATGTTCCTTTTAAGGAAAGAAGAACAGATCAACAAGCCAAAATGTCTGCTGTCTCATCCACATGGACAGAGTAACTCATGCTGATCGACAGCAGGCAATGTACTCTATGCTAATCAGACGGAAATGTAGATCGGAATCATGCACATTATTGCTGTTTGTCAATAGAGTGTATCATGCTTGTTGAAATGAACAGGTTGGCTGATAATGTTTAATATGTTAAAAGTTTAATAGCTGGTTGACTTTGCACATCTCCCAGGTCCCTAACATTATCACACATCATGATTATATAACATATGCCAGCCTAAGAGACAAGGGACATGGTGATGAAGCACTTTATTGCATAAGCATGTGTGACAGTCTGAGACAGGTCTTTATATAATAAGCATAAATGGATTTAGCCTGTTCTTTGGCATGACAATACAGCTGATACCCCACAATGTCTGTTAGTTCTCAGAGATCCTCTCTTTCTATCACATATCACTATTCTAGCAGGGATATTCAAACTTTTTTATTGAGGCACAAGCAAAGAAAAAAGGGAATTACAGGCTACAGGCTATGTGCAATAATTAAAATGCATAAATATATAATAGACCTGCTTGACAGCCATCATTACTTTTCCTGTAAATTTAAAACGACAAGCTTAATAAGCGAGGGGTTTCAAGCAGTTTGAACAGTGCTGTGTGAATTAATATTTTACACATTTCACTCATTAGTTGCATTTCTTAAATACAACAACTGAGTCCTGACAATTAAACAGATGCACTCCCCTCTCTGTGAAAAAAAAGAAAAATATTAATTTAGCCAGCATGCCTGCTGTCCCCTGCAGTTCTGTTTTTCTTACCTTTATTAAGAAAACAATTTACTAAAAGAACACAGACTTAATCAGTTTAAAATATCACTCAAATTGCATCATGTTTAACAAAGTCCACAACATTAACATTCTCATACTGGCCACAACAAATATTAAAGCATATGCAACATACTGTATGAATACATGCATATTAAATAATAATAAAAAAAAACCCTTCAAAACCCTTGATACAGCTTAATAACAGTAAAATAGAAATTGAAATGCATTTTTCTTAAGTTGCTGAAAAATTAGTAGAAAGTGGTAGTTGAGTGATTAATGCCTTGGAACTCAGTTTTTGAGTTTATATTTCAGGACCACTAAGCTGCCACTGTTGGGTCTTTGAGCAAGTCCTTAACCCTGAACTGCTCAGCTATATAAATGTTGTTATTGATAATGGGCATCTAGCCTCTTATCCATCAAGGGAAGTTAAGGGAACCTACAGATTGTAGCTTATCGTTGATACTGTAGATTTTAAGAGCAGGTTCAGATGGGTCACCATTAAAGTAAAATATAGTTTGTTAATTTTTAAATGAATTTTGCTTGAATTTTAATTTTGCTTTGTTAGTTATGACAAAATATATTAAAGCATCTGGAAAAAGAAGTCTTACAAATGAAGATGAATGAAAACACTATGAATGTGTTTTTTTTATAAAATATAAATAAAAAGAAGTTTGGAAAAAAAAAAGAATATTGTGAAACAGGGATTCAGGAAGAAAATGGCAAAGCAAAGCCATCAGTGTGGATCAGCCTTCAGCGGAGATCAATAGAATCAACTAGATATTTTTACGAAAAGACTACATAGACTTTTTGCAGTTGGTGACAGTTTTATAAGGACTGGAATTTTAAAGAAAATTGCTGCGTGCTGAACTGGATAGCTATGTAAAATATTACCACTGTGATTATTGCCATTCTGAGAATGCACCCATAATGGTTTACAGAGCTCACAGGACCATGCAGATTTATAGGAAGAATCACATGGCTGCGTGTTCTTTTCTATACCCCCCTACCCTGTATCGATTCCAGCCTAACATCTCCATAATGGAGAACACTTGTGCTAATAGAGAGTGATAAAGTAACTTCATGCTCCTACTTAAACCTTTCCATTCAGTCTTTGTAGACCTGGGGACTGTATAAGTCAGCACAAATGACTTTCTGTGCATCAGGATCTGTACAAACAGGGCCCCTTGTTTTATTACTTGCATAAATATGATGAATCAGACCTTTTATTTCATCTTATAGTTGAGAGCCTATTACATGCGCTAACTCCACTCAAGTTAGTAAAATGTGTGATTGTCTGATTTCTGCTTGACGCCCTCACTCATGAGCTGAGCTGGAATATATTCAGTGAAAAATAACTATCCCAGTGTACAGTATGTTTGTTTAATCTGCCTTGGTAGATGACTAAAAAACTGAAACAATCTATAATTTTTTCTATAACTTGAAAAATATAGAAACCATAAACAACACCAAGAAACCCAACATCAACACCAACAATAATAATGCCACATCAACGCCAACAGAAACACACATTACACATTACACCATCACCTCTAATAATAATAATAATAATAATAATAATAATAATACATGCCACATTTGGGACTCTAATGCTCGGTTGTATAAAATAAAAATTAAACAAATAATTTACCAAATGCCATAACTGTAAGCATATACAAATGTAAATGTAGTATTACTTCTATCAGCCTACTACTACTAGTACTACTACTACTACTACTACTAACCATTTTATACTATTTGGCAAGAGTAATAACAAGGATCACATTTTGCAGTGCCTTAGTTTTCTCACCTCTCCACACATCTGAATAAACACCACGATAACTGTTCGTGACCTTCCTGTGTGTGTATTCCTCACTCTGGCCTGACATTCATTAAATTGAACAGTTCATTACCATTAGCGGAAATTAATCCAGTCTAAACCACTTGCAGGCAGGCTTTCGGAAGAAAATGAGAATCTAATAGCCATTTTGTTGACAGAAAAAAGAATAGAAGAAAGATGGAGAAAAGTGTTTAAAAAAGCACATACATTCTGCTTCAGAAGTGGGAGCACAGTGAGTTGTTTGCTCTGTGAGCTGACAGTACAATGGCATTGGCTTTTTTTTTTTTTTTTTTTTTTTTATGAAAACAACAATCATGTGCTAAAATGATGGAAATAAGTGTGTCCTACATCCTCACTCCTCTGTTTTTAGCATATTGATTTGATGCTTTGTGAGAAGAGATGAGGACACAAGTCAAATCTGGGTGAAGCCTGATGTGCAGTTTCACACCCAAGTGCTTGCGCTCTTTAGAGGGAGACACTAATCAGGTCACAGATGCTGATCAGATACACATGAGGAATGAGCATTATGGCATCACGAGTTAATACAAGGATGTGTAAAATCAGACAGATAAGACTTTGTCAGACCTCGACACCAATTTAAAAATGAATACTCATTCACACAAGTGACCTGTAATCGTGACCACTCACATGAGAAGCAGAAGCAAGAGAAATGGAATTGAAATGAAAATAATCAGAATAAATCGAGTTACAGAATGAAATGAATCTGAATGTGAGAAGGCTATCTTTACTCTCCTTCTCTCCTCCTGTTATCCTTTACAATAGTTTGTCCATGCATCTTAATGCCACAACTTCCTATTAATTTCGAATTATTTATAGCGAACACACTTTCCCTGAGATTGCAACTCTTCTTAACACATTCTGCCTGAATCTGGGCAAAGGCGTTCTCATTTGCATACATTTGCATGTCATTAGCACATCAAACCTTCTGACTTAAAAGGCATGCCATGTCAAAAAGTATTTTGCATCTCTCTACTCTTCCTATTTCCTTTGCTCTTTCGTACTCACTGCATTTTTCTGTTATGGATGTCAGAGTAGAGAAAAAAATCTTGGTGCTTACTTTTTGTGTGGATTTGCTAAAAAACTAAAAAAAAAAAAAAAAACCCAAATGGTTTTATAGTAATATACATATGTGTATTTTCCTATAAAAGCATGTGTTCCAATACTTTCGATAACCTACAAATTGGGTGGTCTAGATGCTGAAATTGTGATCTGTGTGTGTATGTGCTCTGAATGACTGAAAAACATGATCTATAGCTATAGCACTTTTGTCATTTAAATGGTAATTGTTTATTTTTTTTTTACTAATTACCACAGGCACTGAGATGATGAGAGTGTTAATGGCTCATTGAATTACATATATTAGAGTTAACAATAATGTCAACGCCCCTCCTCAAGCTTTTCAGTCTCAAATGACCTTCCTCTGAGCAATAACACAAGTCTCAACAATAAAGCAAGCCGTAATTAAAATCCTAATAGAAATATTTTTAACTTAATTCTTACCATTGAGCAGCAAAGTATCAAGTCCAAATCTGAACTATTATATTAATTCAAATGTTAATAAAAGGCTGTGTGGGCTAATTAGGGATTAATTCTGTCTCTAACCTTACTATGTCTCCGGGTAGGTTTTTTAAAGCTGGATCTACATTCCTTCATTACCTTTACATATTAATATGATTAAAGCTCATTGAAAAAGTAAAGACATCACAAACATTTTGTGTCTCAAGCCTAAAATTTCATTAAATGTTGCCTGTAGCTCTTGGTTGATTTAAAAATTAAGCATTGAGGTATTGTAATACTGCCCTGTGGCAATGAAATTCAAGCTAAACTTTCAACATCGAATGAAAAAGATTGCAAGGTATGCAAAATGCTTGTCTGTTGAAACCAAATACGTCACTTATACATCATACTGTACATCTTGCATAAGATTCATGTAAAGCAGATAAGCTGTTCAAGTTCAATCATCATAAACAAGAGAAAATGAGCTATACAGTATAAAGATATCTCACTGGCCTCTAATTTGACTTCAGAGGGCTATAAAAAAAAGGATATGATGATTCTTGTGCCCTTGGTTAATCCCGAGGAGGTTATACGAACAGTAGGGTGTATCACTCTTCTGAGACTTATATAATGCAGATCTTTATGTGACAACAATGTAATTTATGAAAGATGAAATTCATACTCCCAGCAATCCCATATAATATGATTTAGGTCCAATGCAATAAGACGTGGTAACATACAATATGAATAATGGAGGACAAACAGTTCAATTATAATTCTAATATATTTTTGATAGTTGTCGCAATAAAAAAAACTAGAAAATAAATCCAAGTCAGTTATAAGTTTAAGAGAAAGATCTGGGAAAGAGGAATAAGCGTTATCTCATTCTGATGACTAGTATGATGTTTGAGGTTTCCATTCACACAGATTTTTTTTTTAATTGCACAGATCCTGAAAGGATGTGCCAAAAACTAGAAATATTTTCTGAAGGTGGCATATAAATTAAGATTCAACAGACGCATTTAATTAAAAGCTCTTTACTATTTACTTGATTCTTTTCTTTTCATTATTCCCAACTTTAGACTGTTTAAGTCATGTTCATTAAATAAAGAGCCTAGCAACAATCTAGTGACTTTTTGAACAGATAGCAGAAGGAGTATTTGACATGGCTCTCCAGCTCATATCACAGCTGCTGATTGGTTGAGAGATCAGGTTCCCTTTTCTGTAAAAATGAGTTAACCCACTTTAGAAACCAAAATGACGTTTGCTTCACACACTTACAGGCTCAATAGCTATGAACATGTCTTCCCTTTCAGTGTCTTCTTGTTTTTACATTTCTGGCCCTTACTCAAAGCGACTTATATTTAATCTCATTTTATACAACCAAGCAATGGATGGTTAAGGGCCTGTGGACCTGGGATTCAAACTCACAGCCTTCTGACTGGTAATCCTTAAGCACTAAGCTACATTCTTTTTGCTGTTATTGTGTCTTGTTACTTCCCTTTTTTTATTTTACTTTTACAAAAGCAAACACTTACAATATCACATATACACATATACTGTACCTATCCGGTTAATATCTAGAAGTGTTATAGAAAGTGTTACCACAAAGTGTTAGCTGTAATGCTCCTTTAGAGTCATGGAGCTTTTAAAGTTCTCACTCCAGAATGCCAGGATGATGTGATTACTGGACATTTACAGTATATAACCTTTCTCTCAGTGTTAGCACACTTAGTATGATTAATTATGTCAAGCCCTCTGCCTGACAACTTGCCTCACTCAAGATGGAGAAAGAGCAATACCCCCAGCCCCCACCCACCTCCTTTGCTCTGTCTTTTTCTATTCTTTTCTCTCTCACTCCTATCCAGTCCATTCAAATCCAATTCACGGAGCACTCCATCTGCCATCATGGCTGCCACGCAACAACAACAGCAATAGCAAGAATGACGGCAAAACAGAGACATAAATAACATTGCCAGTGTATAACAAAGAAATAGCTCAAGAACAGTTTAACAATTTAGTATCTAATGGCTTGTGACAGAAGTGTTCAATAACGCAAAGTAACTTGGTACACCTTGGCTTTCTGTGCTCTCTCTCTCTCTCTCTCTCTCTCTCTCTCTTTCTTAAGCTGTTTTCTGTTCTGACATTAGGAAGACGATCAGTTTCCTGGAAGAACAATCACTGTCTCCCTCTACACACTCATTTGCAGTATAGCACTCTTGACATGGAATCCCTTGTTTATCTAAATAGGCAGAAACATGTGTCTGTGTTTAAACATCCATGTTTCAATCGCACAGGTCTGCTCTCTGGTGTCTGCTGTGTAGGTAATCCACTTATACACACAGAATGAATTGTCCACAGATGTTCTTCCCCCCACACAATCTCAGCAGCCCAGAGGAAGGACAAGACTGGCAGACACTTCTGCCATACAGTGCAGATTATCAGTAGTACTGCCATATGTAGTATTATGGTGAGATATGCTCTGATGTATTGCTTTGAATTTTTGAGGTTTTGCTATATGAGACATTTTGTTGTAGGCCTTTGTCTAGGAAGAATGCAACTGGCTGTGTTTGGAACTATATTTGCATTCATAATCAGCTACTCTGATTAGCATTCATTTACAATTGTGCATAGCTAATCATATTAATATCCATTGTCTGTAATAAGCAATTCTAAAAGCTTATTCTACCCTTTACAACCATGCAAATTTGACATACAAGTGGTTGCCTTTTTTTTATGAGGTAATGCATGGCTTATAGGATACAGACATGTCTAGTTCACTATCTGAGGAGAAATGAGATAAGAGAAGACTGCAACTGGGATTAACACAGCCTGTCGTGATCTGACAGCCAAGGGATAATTTACTCACAGGCCACTCCTGCGGGAATGGACAAAGAGTTTAAAAAGCGAATGTCCTCATCATGAATGTGATTTATTTTGTCATATCAGATCTTGTTAATCCCCTTGCCTTGGCCTCCTGGATCTTGCATGGTCATTTTACACCTCTTTCTCAATCATTTGGTGTCAATGCTGCTGAGAAATCCTTCCTTGTGATATTTTCTGTGACAGAGAAGCATTTATTCATTCATGACGCACTGCTTTCTCTCTTTTTTCCTCCTTTAATTTTTCCAAATCCATAACGGTTCTCCTTCTCCCTCGATACAAGCACACTTTTCCCAGAAATGTAATAACATTAAATAGTGGCGAGGTAATTGTAATTTAAAATGCATGACATTCATTTAAACTCAAGCTGTTTTGGATATAACAGTTTGTACCCTATTATGAACCAACGCAGACATAAACTAAAATAGTATCATGAACTAATATGCTGAAGAGTACTTTTAAATTGCTCTCTATCCTCCTTTCACAAAAGTGGCAAAGGTGAGTAAAACTCTTTCTCATCAACTCATGAGCTAAAATTTTTTTTTAAAGATTAGACCTCAATATTGCGGATTGGTTTGGTTAGAGTTTGTTACTATGACAATAACAATTTACGACACTTAAAATCACATTAGCTTTAAGTAAGAAAAAAAATCAAGCACAAAAATGTGAGTGACAGCTAAAGTATTGTAAATGTGTGCTTTTTAAAGAGTTTAAGTGCATATTAACTGGTTGAGGTTGGTACTTAAGGGCCTAAGATGGCTCAGGCTAGTTTGAGTTTCCTTCAGAAGTGTCATTACTTGATGAGAAGCAATATTCCAGTCTGTCAGTATAAATGGGTTTGAGAATACAAAATAATGCTTCATGTAGATTAAATGAATAAGCATGTCTAAATTATCAAAAACAAAGTTTGTTTCTCTGTTGCTATTCATCATTATTTATTATTATTATAATTTATCTTTCAGAATTTAGACAAGAAATTCTCTTGGGTATAGAAGCCATATGTTTATCAGGTGGAAAAAGACCATACCAGACTGGGCCAAGTTTTTTCTTTACTAGCTGAGTGGTTTTAAATTAATGTAGCATAAAATACCTTAAATAGGTACACTGGGTTGCTAATGATTTGTAACCCCACCATTTTCCTGCCTGTAAAATATTCTTCAGTTTATTGTCTTGGGCAATTTACCAAAAAAAACAAATGCTGTAGAACAATAGATAGCAATTAGAAACCTATAGCATTTATAGTTGTGTGTGAACTGAAAAAGCCTAGTGCCTGAGAAATATTTGTGCACAAATTGATGTATTAAACATAAGTGTACAGTTATACGAGATATGTGCGAATGAGTGTATATGTATGTATGTATGTATGTATGTATGTATGTATGTATGTATGTATGTATGTATGTATGTATGTATGTATATATGCATCGAAAGTTAAAGAAACATTTGTAAACTGCTATCACATTTGAATTTATTGTATATCCAGTCTAGATGAGCTGGATGAAGTAATTGCTTTATGTATTATAATGCCTTCCATTCAAGAAAGTAATGCAAGGGCATTTCAGAGCCATAAGAAACCAGTAATTATTCTTTCAGAGTAGAGTCACTCATTTCAGAAAGAGCTGGCAGCATTCAGATCCTCAGGTTTTAGTCAACGGTCCCTCCAGTGAGGAAGCTCTGACCATAATTACACTTTCTAATACAAGAGTAGATCCTGGCTTTCAAACTCTCATCACATGCACACAAAAAGTCGATTACAGAACAGCTAATAACTCATCCTATGATACTCTTTACCTCTTTCTGGTAACACATTAGGACACCGTGCTTTCTTTTGTACAAAACTGTATAAATTAGCAGTTACACAGGTGTTCCTGTTAGAGTGGACAGTGAGTATATATATATACGTACAAACACAAATAGCCAATACTTAATACAGCAGCACAATACATAAAATAATGCATATACAGGTCAAGAGCTTCAGTTAATGTTCACATCAAAAAGAATGAGGAAACAGTATGATCTCTGTGACTTTAACTGTGGCATGGTGGTTTATTCCAGATGGGCTGCTTTGTGTATTTCAAAAACTGATGATCTCTTTGGATTTTCACATGCAACCTTCTCAAGAGATTAAACCCTGAGTAAACCCTGAGTGAGTGACAGTTCTGTGAGTCGAAACACGTTGTTGATAAGAAAGGTTAGAGGAAAATGGCCAGATTTATTAGAGCTCCTAAGTTAGCTATCGCAACTCCTATTATCAGTCTTTACTACTGTGATGAGCAGAGAAGCATCTTAGCACACCCAAAACATTGAACCTTGAGGTGGACGGGCTACAACAACAGAAGACAACATTAGAATTCGTTCCTGTCAGCCAAGAACAGGAATCTGAGGCTATCATTGGCACAGGCTCAAACAAACTGGACAATTGAAGATTAGAAAAAATCATGTGTTTCTAGATTCAGTGAGTCTGAGGTAATAGCTTCAGCGTTACTATAGACTTCCTGTCAGCTAAGAATAGTCTGTTCAGTCTCCTCCAACATCTCTCATCAACAAGGTGTTTCAGCCTTCAGACCCTCCACACACAAGATGTTTTTTGTCCATTCTGTGTAAATTCCTGATACTGTTTTTCTGGAAATCTGCAGAGATGAGCAGTTTCTGAAAAACTCATACAAGCCTATCTGGCACCAACAACCATTCTCTGGTTAAAATCACTCAGATCACATTTTTAGAAGTTTTACAGATTTTAGCTTTCAGTATTTTCAGCTAAAGAGTGAGTCTGTTATTCACACCTCAGATCTGTCAGGATTTCCAGTAAAACCCACCGTATGACACATTCAGGTTTTTCAATCTATGTCAAATATGACCAACCAGATGTAAAAATGTGTGAAATTATGTATTTTATGTACAATTAACAAATCCATATGAAAAGTCATTCAGAAAGATTCAGAAAATGGGACACAGAACCTTGAGGGGGGGAAATCAAATTTAAGAAGCTAATTTAGATATTAATGCTTGTTTTAAAAATATATTTTTTGCATTCCTCGTGGGATGTTAATCCAAAAGTAATGTGTCCTGTGGCAGAGGTGGTTGCAGTTGCAAAGATATGAAGTAAGTAAACAATAAGCAGGTAGCAAATAATCCAGAACATAGAACAAAAACATTGGTCATAAAAATGTGCAATGGTCATGCTGCTCAACAAATAGAACAGACTAAATAACCAAAATCAGAATATGAAATACTGTGAACAAAGTTTGGCATGCCAGGAATAAAAACAATAATGCATGATGGAATAGTGTTTGGTGTGTATTTATACAAGTGAGTATATTGACTGTGACATGGACGTATAGGCAGTTATGTTTGTAGTTTGTTGCGTAGTCTAGGAGTTGGAGTTCCTAATTTGAGTCTGGCATTTTAATTTCTTTCTGCTGCTTGTTCAGTTGTGGTCTGGTGACTGAAACATTGAAGCACAGCTGGTGAGTCCAATCTGGTAGGATTCAATAGCAACAGGTTTAGATGGTAATATTTATATACATGTCTATGCACTGAAATAGGTCAAGATATGTGGCAGTGAGTGTGGTAGGCAGTTAGGTGTGTTCTCTGCCCTATGAAGAACCAAGATCCTCTATATACTGTATGGCTGTTGTGTTGTTAAACTTGTTTTCAGATTTCTTGGTTGGCCTGGACCATAGGAAACAGGTGAGTGATATCCTGAGGTGAGAATGTCCATGATCCCCAATTCTATTATAAAACTGGACTAAAACTGGGACTGGATTATGTGCCCCTGTCACATGCAAGGTGCTCAGTGATACCAAATATCTCAAAAGGGTTGTTTGGCAGTTGCAAACGAAGGGAATTTAGAGAAGCAGTCAATGATAATTATTAAGACTGTGTTTCCTCAGGAAATGGGAAGATATGTCACAAAATCAATGTTACCATGGTCACTGATGAATGGGCAGAGGCATATGTTTACTTGCCGATAGGGTTCTGGGGACTTTAGATGAACTTGTTAAGCATGCTTAGCCACCAGAATTTATTATGCAGGAGCTTGTGGGTTTAGTGAACCTGTGGATGTTCAATGGCAGGGATAAGCCAGGGTTATGAGTTTGTCACTCAAAATAGTGGGCACATACATGCTTCCCATAAGGCATGAACCATGGCACAGGGTCATCTTATGATTGGGTCATATCCATTTTGCTTAGCATGACTTGAGATGCTTAGCAGTCTTGATATACTCATGGTTTTTGTGGTTGGTATAGATGATAAAAGGCTCTTTGGCCCCCTCAAACAACCGCAAATAGTTATTGATTACCATTGTCACAGTTTCTTTCAGCTGACCATAATTTCCAGGAACAGAAGGCAATGTGATAATGATTGGGTTTGTGTCTTAATCAGAGAGAAAGCACAGACCCAGTGCTTGTTTCTGAGGTGTTGATCTCCCTGATGAACTGTCTGAAAGACCCGGGTGATTAAGGATTAATCCTTAATCCTTAATGATTTTTTTCAGTAAGAAAAAGTTTGTTCACTTTTAATTTCTATATCTATATAGACCAACTTTCACATTTACAACTCAAATCACAGCTTGACTTTTCACATCATTCAGTTCTTCTGAAGGTGCAATGGAGAGGCCATATGACATGGCACAATACCAGAAGTGTTGCTAAAAGCTGTTTTTCATTCATCACCCTCTCTGTTGTGGATGAGGCCATTTACACTTACTGTAGCAAGTCCAGTTTGGTGAATGTTTTTGTCTTTCAGTGTTGCTCTAGGTATGATGGAGACAGTGTAACATGATAGTAAGGGGAAAAGTGAAAAAGTGAACTCCATCCATGAGATCTATGGGTTGCAAATGTATTTCCAGGAAGAAGTCAAGTCAAGTCAAGAAGCTTTTATTGTCATTTCAACCATATATAGCTGTTGCAGTACACAGTGAAATGAGACAACGTCTCTCCAGGATCATGGTGGAGTAAGTAAGTCCTAGCCACATAAAGTGCAACTGTGCAACCTGGTGCAAACAGTGCAGGACAAGACAAACAAGACGGACAAGACAGTGCAGGACAAAGGACAGTGCAAACAAAAAAATACAAAAAAGACAATACAAAAAATACAAAAAAGACAATAAACAGAAACAGCACCGACCAGTGTAAATACTGTATGTTCAACAATATTGCTTGAAGTAATACTATAATGAACACAGTTTCATAGCAGAAGGTCCCTGGGATAATGTAAAGAATTGTGCAAACAGCAAATGACTGAAATGCAAAAAAGTTTGCAAAAACAGCATGTAAACAGCATATAAACAGGTTGATGGATGTATATTGGAAGTGTGTGTATTTGGTGTAGGTCGGTGCAGTCCATACAGGTGATGTGCGTGTGTATGTTGTGCTCAAAACAGTTCAGTTTCAGTTATTAAAGAGTCTGATGGCTTGTGGGAAGAAACTGTTACACAGTCAGGTTGTGAGGGCCCGAATGCTTCGGTACCTTTTTCCAGATGGCAGAGGGAGAAGAAAGTGTGTGGGGGTGTGTGGGGTCATCCACAATGCTGTTTGCTTTGCGGATGTAGCGTGTGGTGTAAATGTCCATGATAGAGGGAAGAGAGACTCCAATGTTCTTCTCAGCTATCCTCACTATCCGCTGCAGGGTCTTGCGATCTGAGATGGTACAGTTCCCAAACCAGACAATGATGCAGCTGCTCAGAATGCTCTCAATGGTCCCAAGAAAAACCAAGCATGACTGGGAACTTGGTGGAGGGTACTGACTTGCAGTTAAATGGGTTTGGCAAAGTGTGAAATTTGCCACCTCCAATTGGTCCTCGGCAGAGGGTTTGTATTTGGAGTGGAGACTGAAAAGGACAGGGTTTCAAGGCAATGTTCTTTTACTAGAACCTAGTGTGCTATGATGCCATTATTCTGGGTGTTCTATTTGTGCAGGCTCTATTTGTATAGGCTTTATGATACTTGGGTTAGGAGAGGACTATTCTTCCAAGGGTTATGTGCCTCACCATTTCAGAAGCTGGCAGGGGCAAACAGACAGGTCAGTAAATGAATTTAGTGTAGCCTGATTGTCATGGAAATCCAGTTCCGTTATGATGTCCAGACATAATCCTTTGCTGGTACACTGTCTTTAATTTTGGTTTGTTCTACTAGCCATCTACCACTGGCAACCAGTGCCCCGGACTCTAGACAATATATAGAGAAGATCTGGTTGCCCTGTTTGATATCATGGAGCCCTTTCCCCGAATCCTTTCCCTCTGAGTAGGGTGCAAACAGTTGAGGAAAGCAACATTCAACAAATGACACAGGCTCACCTCTTTCTTAGAAATTCCGCCCTATTCACTTGAATATAGGGAACAATGTAACAAGAAACTCTTACACAGGACTGGATTATAGGTATATTTCTGGGTGTGCAATGAGTGGGAGAGCTTGATAAGTGGGTGCCACCTGTGGCGCTGGCTGCGATGGCAGCATGCTGCTTAACTGTGTCTAACATTGAGCTGGTTCAGCTGTTGTAGATATTCTCCTACTAACCTTTCTTGAAAAGCAAGTGCTCTGTCCACTCGAGCTTACATGCTGCATATATATATATGTATGATGCTAAGAGTGATAAACTCCCGACCCCAATATTGTCTGCATAACGCAAATTACGTTAATGATGCACCTTTGTGTGTTTTATGAATTTGATTTTGTATTAATTGCATGCATTAATGCATTAACGTTGACAGCCATTATATATGTATGTATATACTGTATAGGTGATTGGCGAATCGTAATAAAGTCCAGGTAATGTGTAGGCACTTCACGTTCAATGTGTAGGCTTGACGTAAAATACACAGATTTCCACTGCCCACCACGCATGCTATTAGCTTATCAAAAGCTTATTTTATTTTGTTTATGGATACTTATTAGTAAAATAACTAACAAAAACTTGAATCATAGATACGGATTGTTGCAGCATCATGTAGCAGAAACATGTGCAAAGAATGAAGCAACCCTAAAAATAGTTTCACCTGTGAGAGTAAATAAAGTCTTACCTGCAGTGTCTGTGAACTCCTGCCACTGTCTCGATGATAAAGCATTCTCCTTCGTTCAGACAGAAGGCTAACTCTTGGCTGTCTTGGCAAGGTTTGAAGAACTCAGAGCGGACAGTTGGGGTTGTAGGTGCGACTTCATGAAAAACAGACAAATAGAAAGTAATGAATAAAAATTTAATTTACTTAAAAAATATATTATAATTACAATTTACAGACTGTCAATTCTCAATAGGAAAAATGTTCTATGTTATGGCATTAAATAAGTTCATAATTTTCAATAAAACAAATTTCATAATACATCCTCTGTTTTTAATTGAGTCACTGAGCAAAAAAGATAGTCCAACATGTATTGTACAGTGGCAGGGTTAATAATACAGTGCCACAGACAATAGACCAGACGGAGAACACTTAATGAGAAACAACTATCTGTTGGTAGTTAAATACAAACGTTCACAAAATTACAGTACTTTGGTGGCATACAGCATAGCATATGCTATGTGAAAACAATTTATTGGCTGCTTATTATCATTTAATTAGTGTAATACATGGTAGACTAAACTCAATTCCACCGGCTCAAATCACAAATGAGTCAATACGAAGCGAAGAGCAACATTGTCTAAAATAGTCATTGTGTTATTTTGCATGTGCAAATAATATGCATTGATCCAGCTGTGCTTGTTTTATTCTAGAATGCTAGCATTATGTACCCATAGCAATACCTGCTGCCAAGCTCAGCTGAAAGACATGCACACTGCATTAATGCACGCAAATACACACACACACACACACACACAGAGAGACAAAATTTAGAAACATATCCATCAACAAATGCAATAATACACAAAAAAACTGGCAGCAGTAACATGACAGTAGAATATTGCGCTACTAATGCCAGCAGACTGGATCGGTTATCAGAATGTTACCAGGGACGGTTGGTTAGAAAGGGCTTGCAGGACTTTAAAGATAGATCACATCAACATATGTGCCCATTTTTGCACCACCATCAGTCATGAGTAAAATAAAAAGAATGGCAAGCAATGCCGACAATGATTTCTTTCTAGCCCAGGCTGTAGCCTATTAGTAACAGTCGTGTCAGGTTATTACATAGAGCAAACACCCCCTGATATTCTCAGTCTGTAATGAATAAAAATAAGGTGGATTAATTAACTGATACCCTATTTATGGAGAAAATAAAAATAGACATAAAATATATTGTCTGAACCCACAAAAATACAGATAACAGAGCTGTTTTGTGTTTAAAGAAAATGATTACCTTTTGTTTTCTATGTTTGTTATTCTGATGAAACATGCCATGAACCCAATAGGCATTATGGTCTAAAAAAACACCTTAGTGTGGTTGAGCATGTTTTTATATCTTGGACCAAAGGCCCCAGAAGGATAGCACTATCTAAGAGTTTGACAGGGCCGTACAATGAACAATGTTTTTTGTTGTATTAAAAAAACATTAAAAGAGCCTAAAGGGAGATTTTAGCTCCCATCAGAAATAATGACTGGCTGTCACTGCTCATGACAATGGGCAGGCATAAGGGCAGGCATTTGCAGTGTTGTGGTCAAATCAATCTGTTGTTCTCATTGATTGATGAACTTCAGGTCAGAAGATTAGCTCCTTTAAGACACTAATGGATCAGAATGGTGTTAAGATGAGAACATGAGGAGACAGGGATACAAAGACTACTGTCCTATAGGCTTTTTATGCAAATTAAGACCAGCACCGAGGCCTATGCACCAAAAATAGATTCATGAAGTTCTATGTACATAATTCAGCTGCGCCATTAGGAGGCATCAGCTAGAGTTTTATCTTGTCATCTAGCTCACTGTAAACATTGTGGGGTTATAGCAGGATATAAATCATCTGGAAAGTATTGATCAGAAGCCTACTGCATAGAATGTTTCTTTGTAAAGGCAGAAAATGCTACCTCTTCTAAGATTATTATTGTCAGTTTTATCCTCTAGCGTACTCTTTAAAACTAGCCAAGAATACTACTACTGACAAGACAGTTGATCAGCAATCAGCTGCGTTTACTGTGTGACCCAGGGCCATTCATAGACCAGATATTTCACCACCAGATTTGATTAAGATGCTCATAAAAAGGGACCATCTGCAGGCTACGAGAGCAGAAACATGCAATAAATATCACTGTGCATCAAATTAAAATTACGAACCATCAATAATAATTGCATCAATATGGGTGCTCTTGAGGGACTGGGGAGGTGTTTAACGAATTAATGAACATTGTAATCGATGCTCAGGGATTCTGAGCAGTTATTAGCAATCAGCAACCTTTTATGTCAGAACACTGATAAGTTTATTAGTTCTTTTCCTAATTGATTTTTGCACATCAGCTCAAACTACAGTACTAGCCATACTATTCACAGTTTCCAGCTGTCAATGCTAGTGATTTTTTAACCTTTAGGACATTTTTATAGCCTTGACATAAATCAAAGGACTACAATTTGCCCATATAGCATGGATGGTGGCTCCCATCAATTTTTTGCCCACCTCATACAGTTCGCTCAGCTTTTCAGCTGAGGAACAATTTCATTACACTTTGTATACATTATATAACTACAATAGAACTATTAGTTTCCTGCTGTCATTTAACTACAAACAATCTCACCAGCTTCAATTTTTTTGTCTCTTTATGCTAAAAAGACAAAAGAGTTATTACTATAGAAAGGGCAACCTATTAGGATGATAACATTAATATAAAACCTGTTTGAATGTGAATCATTTGAATTACTGCCAGAACTGTGAAATCTACAGTACAGTACAGATAACAACTGTTCATGTACTTTATTAGATCTTGTGAGAAATCTAAACTTTTATATATATATATATATATATATATATATATATATATATATATATATATATATATATATATATATATATATAAACACATTCATAGATTTACAAAGCAAATTTGAACAAGAGTGTTTTGGGAATATTAACTAAACCAACCAAGAAAAAAAATTAAACCAGTTCTTTTGAGGACCTCCACCGGCATGGAAGCTTCCACATCTGTAGACAATTTAATAAAAATGAACTATACTGAAAGCAAGCTGAACAGAAATTGAAATTTATTGGTTGCTGACCCCTACCAACTGCAATATGAAGTCTGCGGGATTGCAAACATGTTCTGTTTACCACTCGGTGTAATGCTGTGACCTTCCACTAATATTGCTCAGTAATGTGTAAAAACAGCTTCAGTAATTGCTCAGGTGCTGATGAGATAATTGTTCAGTCTCTACTCAATGACAGAATTATCCCTGTAGTTATTCCCTTAATACTTTATTCATCCTGGTCACTTCAAAAGTAGCCCAAAATGCAATTTAGTAAAGACATCAATGTCATATTACCCCCATGTAGAATACTATAATATAAACATGGTCCAAGTAAAAAAAAAAATAGTATTCTATGCCCAGAAATATGACATGTACTACATTGCCAGTGCTATATAAAAAGAGTGAATTAATATGTATGTGCAAAAACATGAAAGCTGAAAGCATAAAAAAACCAAACCAGACTGCTTCCATACATACAGATTCAACAGATTAAACTGGATCTGGTAGAAAATAAATACACCAAATACCTTGTTTCAATAGATATTAATTCATTAGATATATTCAATATTCAATATAAGGCATATGTAAATTAATAGACAACAATGGAAACTATGAACATACTGTTTTTAGGAATTGGCAGAGATATATTATTTAGCTATAGAGCATACGATCTAGATAAATATATGCAGCAAATATAATAATGAAATGTGCATTATAGAAAAAGAAATGCACACAGTCACTCAATCAGCATAGGAACTGGGATGTACATTTACATTTGTAGTAGCTTTCTGAACACCCTGCCTGTAATCACCCTGCTCATTAGTGTGCTCAGGCTGTGGCTGATCTCTGGGGAGAGTTCTTTCACACTGTTTACAGCCAAGCCCATCAAACAGACTGTAGAGGATACTGCCTTTACCCATCATCCCCCACTCCCCACAGCCATTCCTTTTTTTTTTTTTCAAAAAAAGTGATAAGAAGTGTGAGTTTGGGGTTGTTCTGAGACAAGTCCATGTCTGATGGAAACTATATTGTAAAGTAGTATTCCTGGTTCTTTTTAATCGTATTAATGAACAAAATGTGGTTCAGTTAGTAATTTGGAAGGTACTTGCTAAAAGCAATGAATTTTTTATCGTTGTCTCTATAATCATACAGTTATCTAGGCAAAACTCTGGCTATAAGAGAAAAGGTCGTGATACCAGGCCTGATAGGTCACAGGTAGCATTCGCTTTGTCAACACCTTTCTCTTAACTCCATCATGTTCGTCACAACATCCTCTGTCAGACAAATGGAGGTTAGTGAGGGGGCAGAAGCTTAAAAGGGAATGTGCTTCTGGCCAGCAGGGTGGTGGGCTGCGAGGATTTGGCTGCATTGACAGCTTGGAATAGCTGTAGACACAAACATCTGTCACACAATCACAGCCCAACTTGTCCTTCACCAATCAGATGGACAGGCCCCTAAGGGCAGTCTCCTGAAACATCTTCTGAGACATGTCTGCAATCTAAGCACACATCACATCCATCAGAGAAATCTCCAGTAGGCTATAGATCTGAAAGATATTCTAAGGCCAATAACAAGCACATTTCTCTGTCACTGTGTGTTTTTTTTTGTGTCAAAATACAACCAGATCAGTAAATTATCAGTTGGTGTTAATGATTCTTTTTATAACAGAAGCTCTCAGTAATGCTGGATATAATTCAAATCACAGGGTTAAATTAAATGTGCATATTATTGTTTCCATAGTAACAACTTATTTACTCTGACTTGAATGGTGGATGCTCAACATAATATAAGGTTACTTGGAAATTGATTAAAATATCAACATCAACCACCCCGTTGTTGAGTTTTTTTTATTTCATACATAGGCAACATTTCAAAATATAGTGTTAGCTGAGCCAGTAGTTCCCTAAATCTACAGATGGGAAAAATGATGTGTCTGTTATGCTGTTGGAGTATTTTCCTGGCATGTATTTGGTCCAAATGTCCACTTAGAGTGATGTGTCACTGCAAATCACCTTTACCTTTTGATGAAACAGGGCAGTCCTATAATTACCCCATCCACAAGGCATAAAGACTTAATGAATGATGTCAGATGCTTTGAATTTCATAGTCACCAATTGAACCCCAACTGGATTTTGGGGAAACGTGTTAAAGAGAACCCTCTAGGAACATCATCAAAACAACCGAGGGTAAATCTTTTGGGAAATTGGTGTTTGTCCCGCCAGTTCTATTGAAATGACTTGCAGAGTCTATCTACTGAAGTTCTACTGTGCTTGTCATAGGCCAACACATTAGTAAGACACTTAAACCTTTGATGGTTCAAATGACACAACATGTGACAAAGCTGAAACCACATCACTTTAATCCATATAAAAAAGGACTGCTGGGCAGGTACATCCACTTATCTGATAATTAGAGTTTTTAAGTAAACAGTGATTTAAAGAGCTGTGTTAGCATTAAGTTCATCAATATGTGCCTTTTGGACTGGCCTTGAGAGACATGTAAAGTGCTCTTACAGAGGGGGATGTTGAGAGCAGCGCATTTAGTAATTGAGGAAATGATGTTGATGAAGAGAACAGAGTACTCCTCTCGTTTCTTACTTGCTAACATCAATAATGTTGATGTTAGCAAAGTTGTAAAGTTGAGGCATCTATAGACAAATTTTTTTTTTATAAAGAAGAGAGGGATGTGGTAGCCTAGTGGTTAAGGTGTTGGGCTACCAATCGGAAAGGTTGTGAGTTTGATTCCTACGTCCGCCAATGCTGGGCCCCTGAGCAAAGCCCTTAACGCTCAGTTGGATAAAAAAATTTAAGTCGCTCTGGATAAGGATGTCTGCTAAATGCTGTAAATGTAATTTTAGGGAATACCAATTAGTAAATGTGACAGTAAGACTCATAAAGTGATGCAATATTGTTGAGAAACTAGCAATATTCAAGATTCAAGACCATGGGAAAATAAAAACAAACTAAGCTATACCGGTTATTTAATTAAAATAACAGGCTAGTTGTCAAACCAGTTACCTAGCTACTGTAGACTAACATTACATAGTATAGTAATAGTATTCCTTGTTTAAACTTGTTGCAGCTAAAATAATAAAAGAAAAATGCTGTATGTCATTTATCAAATAACCAAATATTGGAAGTTAGGAATAATTACCCTGCAAAAAATTTCATTTGCTGCTTCAGGTAAATGTTACAGCAAAGTTAGCTATACAATATGGTCCACTAAGACAGTATAAATTGCTAGTACTCAGAACACCAGGCAATAACAGGCAAGTTACATTATCAAATACAGTAGTCAAATGTATTTTAAGTATTATTCTGTGTTTGACACAGATTTTATTTCCCAGTGTAGCTAAACTGGAAGATACTGAGGGAAGAGAATTGGTCACCCATGTAAGGAAAATGTCAGAATGCCCTGGAGTGGGAATTAGAGAACTCATTCTTCATAGAAATGACAGAAAACAGAGCCATTACTGAATAGAAGCAGAGAGTATGAGATGGAAGGTAAGACACTTTACCTTTTTGAGAAAAGGTAAATTGAATCCTCTCAGCACCCTGAAATGACTCCTCTACAGATGATGACAGCTCTGCATGGACAGAGTGTGCCTGCATAACCTGAACTGACATTTAGGACAAAGGCTAGCACTCCAGAGGATGTAAAAACAATTTTAACTGTTTTATGCAAGCCCGGGCAAACATAAGTTCATGATCAATTAAGCACAGAAAGTATCTGAGTGACATGCCATCAGCAAATGGCTTTAATTAAGCAACATATCTAGCTAGTCTTCCTTGGTTGTAAAATAAAAAACAATATTCTTTTATTACTCGTCAATTGTATCCTAAAATGGCTTAACTACACAATCCAGACTATTCAATTATGTCCTAATGACATTACAAGATATATTAAGCTTTGAAGCCTGTGCCGTGAATGCTGGCTTTATCAGTTTAAGCCAATATAACTGATTGTAGCATTTCCAACTCCAGACCCACAACTGATGCTTCATTGACTTCTGTAACGTACATCCTTCAGCCTTTGACTCAGAAATCTTAAGGAGTCTCAGCTTTTTATAAAAAATAAGTTATTATATTATGTGTTTATTAACATTTAATATCATTTTAAAATAAAAGTAATATTTCACAAAAGTAATTTTAAAACAAGATGAAAATTGAGGATAAGTAGAATCTTGTTTTGGTTCAAATTTCATCGCTAAATATGTACATGGTACACATGGTAACCAACCACATCTTAATCCTCTTCTTCACTTCTTTTATTTCTTACACTTTTTCAAACAAATCCAGGAATATATAGTTGTTTTGTATGTTGAATGTCGGTGACCTAAAGATTTCTTATTGTGAGATCTTTCTCCTGTATCCCACTGTGGATGTTCTTACAAACAAATATACAAAGAAATATCATTAAAAATAAGTATAAATGTATGAATTATTTCAAATTCTATAATATATTAGCTATGGTGGTGTTCACTCTAGTCTTCCTTTTAGCTTGTTCCTATTTCTTTCCTCCTTTTTTCATTTTCTGTTTTCAAGCTGGTTAAACTAGAGCTTTTGGTCAAACCCCAGCCGTCTGCCATTGCTTCAGTAAAATATATCTATACAGCCACTGTAATCCTAGGCGTACTGCCTGGTCTCTGTTTCTTGTTTATTTATAGTCTTGTATGGGCAGCCTGAGCACATACAGAATAACTGACAAGCAGCATGGATGGCTTTCTTCAAATACTTTCTTATTTGTGTTCTAGAACTTTTTACTTTTCTCATCTTTGCGCTGATGTGTTTTATCTGGCCACGCTCTGCAAGTTTGGTGATTAACATAAAGAAATGGTTTTTGAAAAATGAGTAGTTTGGACAAAAAAATGTGCCTTTACCTTGTGCCATTACCTTCATGATTTCTGAGCATGTGTTAGTAGTTTCAAGTGGCTTATACTACACTACGTGTAGATAACCTAAAAGTAAATGCATATTTAATGAAGCTTGACTGCTTTTGAAGGAAAACAAGTGAGGTGCATCACTAAAATGAGCTTCAAAGTATTTTCTAATGCAGTGTATTGATGTGAAGAGAAATGCAATGCTACCGCAAGAGATATATGCAGAATAAAACTCCCTGAATGAACCCTACAAAGACATTAATTGATATTTTGGCACACATAATCTTGACAATGAGGCTGATAAAAAATGTACCACCAGAGTTTCGAATTACACACTACTGTGTTTTAATGATGTCTCCTTGCAAATGCCAAGCAACCCAGGAGCCTTTAGCCTTCCCAAGTTCCCTGATGGACTGCAGATTTGGCCGGGTTTTCATCATTTGATCTGCTCAAATGGCAAAGCCTCCCACAATCTCAAAACACATCAGACTGATTCATGCCATGATTAGAGAGGGCTTAAAGAAGAGGCATACTGCATTGCATTCCAGAAAACATAAACAATATAAATGTACACATTGATATTTTAGGTGTTTGATTTATTGTGTGTATAACCAAGATGCCCCAACATTACAGGGCATCATACAACCCGAATAAACCGTATATCTATGAAAGAGAGAACTATAGAAGCATATATTTAGGAAGCACTTTTCTCTTTGAGTAACACAGACAAGTTTCTATCCACTTCTGGAGAGGCACATACTTGAACTAGACCATTCAATACAGTAAATATATGACAAGAGTAACCTTGGCTAAGAGTGGGAGCTTACAAGGGCAGAGGGCGTCTCCTTTACCTCTGTGCCCTCTATCTCTCCTCCCCACTCAATTTCTGCCCCAGAGAGGAGACCCAGCTCGTTCAGGCTCACTGAAAGCACGGCTATATTTAACGTCCAATGAAATATTTATCCACTGGCTGATACACGGGAGAAAGAGGATGTGCAGAGCAAGCATAAACACGGGGAATGAGCCAGAGACAGAGAGAAAGCCAGAAAATGAGTGAAAGAGAAAACATGGAAATGGTTCAAGTCATGTGAACACAGAACGCTTACATGTGTAGATTTGCAAACAAGTTACATATTGAAATGTTTGCACAAATGTTTACTCTGTTGTTTTATTCATCCATTTTCTCTTTTCCCTGTTTGTCGCAAATGCAAAATGGTAAACATGTGCGCACATTAATTCACGAGGCAGATAAAAGATGGAGCATGATTTTAAATTCAGATTCATCTTTTAAGAACAGTCTTCAGATGCATTTCTCAGCTCTTAAATTAATCACACCTTTTTTATTTTAAAAGTCAATCTCTGAACTTAATCCCTTCAAACAGATGAACTCACATTGCAGAGATGCAATGTTTGTACTGCTTAAGCGCATACAGTACGACTATTCATAAGTTGCATGCTTACACTCCATGAATTATGCACTCTGTGCTTTTGCTTGCTGATGAGAATAGGCAGGTCTCTCAGCAGGAGGTTTGGAAAGGCTTGGAAGCAAACCAGCAAGCTTGTGAAACCTACATGGAAAGATAACACACCGGCATGCCAGTGTGTATCAAGTTTAAAGGTGATATGGTTATTTATTTTCCCCCTGGATCCTTCCTATTTTTTCACTAAAGATCGGCCTTACCTGTAGGGCTTTTTTCTGGCAGCAGCATGGTGGCGTTGCTGCTTCACAGCTTCAGGGTCCACGGTTCAATCGTGAGCTCAGGTTACTGTGTGGAGTTTCATGTGTTTTGTGTAGGTTTACTCCCACTATCGAAGTACATGCAGTTAGGCAGGATTGTGTGTGTGAACAGTACCCTGTGCTAGCTTAGTGTCAGTATGTGTATTTTACATTAGCTGTGTGAATTAACTGTAGCCTAATTTAAACCACCAAGACTAGACATTTAATAATGTTGCTAAAAGCTGATGTTAGGTGAACACTATCCCACATCATACTTGCTCTTCGTGTAACATATAATCTGTTCAGCATGAATAATGTTAGATCTCTGATTTGCTTGTACTGTACATGTCCAGGCCCATGTGTTTTAATGAGAAAGAACAATATTATGTAGTGCTCATTAGTAGCTCTGAATGAAGTATTCTTTTAGTGTGTATGGACACAGCTTTGGGCATCTGAATGCCAGTCACACTGTCTCACTTAAAGTCTGTTGGCATTGCTCCCAGCATACGGCTCACAGCTAGCTACACTAAGGACATGCATTAGGACTCTATGACACAGTAGCCAGTAGCCTGGCCCAAAAATAACACTGTGATTGACACTCTTTTGTGTTTATTTTTTTTTTTGCAATTTGCTTCAAAATACAGACTACTGAAGAAGAAATGTGAGGAACGGCTTTCACATTTCCTTCCAACAGCCAAGATCAATGACGGACTCCTACTCTGAATGACTGCTGTTTTTCCTGTGAGGAGAAATATGTGGATGTGCTCACTATCTAATCTTCAAGTCAATATGCGCCACTGTGCTTTGCTTCACACACCGACTTTATTCAAACAAACATTAGGTACACAAGATCCTTGGAACTCCAGCAAACAGGATTACAAGCCCATGTCTGAGATTCCCCTCTCACAGGCACATCAGAACCAATCATCCCGACACACTCAGAACAAGAGAGGGGTCATGCTATGTCCCTTCTGGAGTGGCTGTTACAGCCTCTGGGTCCTGGCGCCTCTGAAGCTTAGTGTGTGATCATGTTTAACCTTGGTACCCTGCTAAGTGTCATGGTCATGCCTGCTTCGTGTGCATACTTGTACCACTACAATATTGGTAGAGTGGGAGAACTGAACAATGCAGAGGAAGACAAGAAACATAATGCAGAGCTACAGAGCTTTCTTTCTATGTCTTTCTCGTTCTGCCTGATATATCCATTAACCAGCAACCCTGTGATTTACAAGGCAAGTATTTATAAGAGAAAACCTAAGTGTGCATATATACTACTGCAAATGTTCTCTTTCTCTCTCTTTCTCAAATGCCAAACACATCAACACAATAGAATCAACAAATATCCAGTTATACTAAAAGCTGTGCAGGATATTTTTGATTGAAACTATTAAATGATAAATATTTATTTGCAGGAACTATTTGTACATAAGTGATTCACTCTACATAAGTGCATGCTGTAATCAGTTCCACCAGAGTGCGAGTGAGTCTCATTTCATGGTGTTATGTGCATTATTATGCCTTGGCAAACACATTTTTTTCACATATTTATATGCATGCCATTTATGTAGCAAAAAAAAAGCTCATTCGTGCATTTTCAATTTTCAAAGTAACAACCAAGAGAGTTTTAGCAGTACAGAATACTCTTTCAACATACAAATAATTGGTGTGATTAAAATGTTGCCAATGTATAGCTTACATATTGGTTGTTATTTAATGCAGCGATACAAATATTCAGCATACATTTGTAGAGCTAATGTATACCTAATAGACTAGATAGACTCTAAACTATCAAGATCAACCTTTTTCACCCCCCGTTATTATTTATTTATCATTCAAAATGTGGCAGTGGTGGCTCAAGTGGTTAAGGTTCTGGGTTGTTCAGCAGATGATTGGGGTTCAAGCCTCAGCACTGCCAAGCTACCTTTGTTTGGCCCTTGAGCAAGGCCCTTAACCCTCCCTGCATCAGGGGTGCTGTATCATAGCTGCCCCTGCGCTTTGACCCCAACCTCCTCAGCTGGAATATCTGAAGTAAAGAAATCCACTGGGTTGTAATGTATATGTGGCTATAATAAAGGCTTCCATTTTTTATTTCATTTCATTTCAAATGTTCAGATGTACTTTCCATGATCTATATTTAACACCACAGCAACTAGGAGCAAAGACCAATGGAACGAATTTGTAATATCCAGAACCTACACTTTTCTTGACACAGGCCTCTTCAAACGTTTCTCATTGGGTTCTTTAAGTACTTAAGGGAAATAACCTTCCTAAATTCTGACTGTAGGGTTCTTAAGAGTTTTAGATTTGAGTGTTGAGTGCATGCCTACCTATTTGACCAACCATACCATTAGAAGTACATATAAGTATGTACTTATATTTATTTTCTGTCAACACTGAGTATGCCATGAATGTATCTTGCACCTTGGGTTCAGGAGAAACGTTATTTAATCTCACTGGGTACTTCAAGTTGTATACGGCTGTGATGACAATAAAGATGTAGTTGACTATAAAATAAAAAGAGTTAAATACAGTAAAAGGCAGAGATAGGTCATGCAATTTTTTTTGCTAAACTCTTTAATAGCATGAAACCTTGCAAACCTTGTAGCAAAGGTCTGATCTGTGCATTATTGTACTGATTCTTACACTATGATGTATAGTTGTGGTGGAAAAAATACATGGTTCTTACAATTTTACAATTTACTCCACATACATATGTACATAGTCCTTTTTTTTTTTTTTACAGATTCATCAATATCTGTCCCTCTTACCATTTACTTTATTACATCCCATATTTTTTTTAAGATTTACTCCTTCATCTATTTCTATTTCTATTGAATCTTTTTTGATTTGCTAATTTATAAGCAGTTTGTTTAGTATGTTACATGTGCTGTCACCGAGACAAATTAACATATGTGGCAAATAAAATTGATCTGTGTCCAGTCTGTGCTTTTTTTTTATCCTTAATGAAAAGGACTCTATCATCTATACCATGTCACACAGACATTATTGGACTGCTGAATTATTTTGTTTGCATTGAGAATATTGGAATAACATTGCTCCAGAACTCAAATGACTGTAATGTATCTTTTGATGGATGGATTTATTTGTATTTTTTCATGAAACACTTCTTTAATTATTACAGGCCATTTATTTAAGTAATTTATATTCCTTCTAAATCTCTCTTTAAAAGCCCTTCTTTCGATTTCTAAGTACTTTCAAGAGCTCTAGGGATGCAATGTATATATGAAATTGAAAATGAAAGATCATAAACCTAAGGCTTTCTTCAAATGTGAGTGATTATACATTAAAACAGTAGAAAACAACACACTCTAGGATTATTCAAGTCTGTTCCCCTGACTGCGTACTAAATAATGTGTAAAGTGTAAAGTCACCACTTAGCAGTTATGAATTTGTCATAATTTCACAGCACTGTTAAGGGGACTGTCTAGTCTGGCACATGGCCTAGGTATTTGAGACTCAAAGAGTGGACTTAGCATTATTTTTATTACAAAATTGTAGCAAAATCTAAAATCATAATTACTGAGGGAAACAGAAAACTCTCTCACCACTAACAAGAGGTTTTGTTTTATATTGCAATCTTATATTAGGCTGCTGCACTCTCTTTATGCATCATCTAAATCAATGTGGTGTATCATTGCACAGCACAAATAGAACCTACTGAATGTTGAATCTAGGTAGCTAAAACACGATCCCTTGCTGAAGCAGAAGAATTTGATGCCCAAGGCCTCATTGTAGTTGTACTGTCTGATTCATAGATGGAAAAAGTAGTAGTCAGTTAGTTGAATGATATTAGCTAGCTAAATAAAACACCAAAACACACTAGCTAAAAAGAAGGAACAAAGTGCACATGCCTGTTATGTAAATTATTATTTGTGTATTCTCTTCCATACTTTTTCTTTCTGCTTTATATTCTCTGGCCTGTTTTTTTTTTTTTTTTTTTTTACCTAGTTTGCTTATATTAGCTGTCATTAGCTTGTTCCCTGACTATTTTACCAGAGTGAATATAACTGACAATTACAGGTCTGTGATAATGACTCACGGTAGTTTTTCTCTCCTGACTCAGTAGTGCCAATTATTTTATTTTTAACAACGATGGAAAAAAGATATTAAATCAAAAGCATTTTAAATGCAATCAGGAAGCATTTATTTAAATGTATGTTTCTTAATTTTCAAAGTTTTTTATAATTTTAAATAGTAAGAATGTTTTTGTATTTCTTGATTTTTTTTTTTTTTTTTTTTGATTAGTCATCTCCAATTTCATATTAAAATATTCATCAGAAATAAAATTTTTCTTATTTAAACATATTCCTTTGCCTGGGGATAGAGACTGCTGGAAGTTTGAATGAAGTCGACAAACCTTGGCAATGAGAGAGATCTGAATGGAAATATAAGCCTAATACAAGCTGATGACTCATACCACTGAGGCTGTTTTGGCTATTGAGGCTACTGATTCATGACATGTAGTAGGTGGCACTCAAGCTAGCCAGGCTTCTGACCAAGGAGACCATGCTGTGTATTTTTGCACGTAGTACATAAAACTAGGGTAAAGAAGTAAAAAGTAGGCTGTGGGTGACTGAGCAGCAGTTTCAGCCTCTTCACAGGCTGTATTGAGCAGTTTAAAAGTCTGGACACAGTCAGTGGTGGAAAGAGTAATGAAAAGACATTTTAAAAGAAAAATAATACATAAAAGATAAAGAAAGAAACAAATTAACTATGTGTGTTATATTGTTTTTTTGTGCTGTTCAAAGCACAATAATTCCCCTTTTCCACAAAAAAGAACCGAGTGCTGGTTCAGTGCTAGCACTGGTGCTGGTTCAAAGTTAGTTCCACTGGGGAACCTTCTAAGAACCGGTTTGCTTTTCCACCGGCTAGAGAGCCGTCAAAGAGCCGAGTCTGACGTCACTGTATACGTGTCACGTGTGCCAGCAACGTTAGCACAGCAGCGGCAAACACAAACACATCAACAATGGCGGATGTTGCTTTACTGTTAATGCTCATGGCTTTGTGAACCTACATTAATATCCAAACGCGGCGAATCCAACATGTACGTGCAGCTCCATGTAATTTGTATAAATGGAGGTTGTAATCGAGAAAGTACATAATGTTATTTTATCATTAACACAGAAAAAAGTTAGCCTTAGCATGTAGCTACCTACTATTATGTGTGCTGATAATGTATCATATCGTGATAAAGTAAAAGTGTATTAAACATTAATATACTTAAGGTACATTATCAAATGTACTAACAGTAGCCCCGCCCACAGCCCCTGACGCAAGCAGTTCTTAAGACTAGACCAGCAATCAAAAAAGAAAGAACTGGTTCTAAATTAGGCTCTGGCTCCGAACCAGCACCCAAACTGCCTCGGTGGAAAGATAATTGAGGCATTGTACAGAACTATAGGTAAAAACCAATCAACCAGTTTTTTTTTTTGTGGAATATGAATCATCAGTCATTTTAAAAGACATTTAAATGTCTTAGATCAGCCAGATGGATTGGGTCTAAGGCGGACTTCTGTATTCGGCAGTGGCCAAATGGTGGAACTGTAAACAAAGCCACTCTGTAGCCAATGGTCTTTTGTTATAAATCCCCATTGATCTACTTTCAGAGGATAGAGGCATCCCATCAACAACCTTGTGATTATGATGATATGCGATAAAGCAATAACAATGAGAAAATTAGCTAAGATCAAAGGATATACTTCTCTGTTATACTAAGTGACAGAAGAATGGGATACAGGATGAGCATGGCATTGCAGGCACCATTTATAGGCTGTGATGAGGTTATGATCACAGTCATGGTCACATGGTGAAAATTCTGCAAACCCCTCATGGTGGTCTGAAAATAGGGAATTGACTAGATGTTGGAACATTTGGGAAAATAAAATTAAAGACAGAATCGTGAGGGTCTTTAAAAAAAGCATATAAATACCAAAATACTCTGTCTAAATATACTACTGTGTCTGAAAGTGACTACATATTAGGTAGTAGATTTTATATATGTTAAATCATTCGCATGTAAGAGAAGACAGATCTAACACAAAGAGTATTGGATTTTGTATCATAGATCTATTTCAAAATAAATAAATATTCAAAGATGTGCAAAAATAGACTGGTATTGTTTGCTTGGGCACTGTAATTCTTCTATAATGAAAATTTAAGTAAAAGGGTGTTTTGCTCTGAGGCATATTGCTATTTCTATAAAACCATGCTTTGCAAAACAGCCTTTCAAACCTTTGGCTTGTTGGGTAACAAACAAGTATGTAGAGGTGTGACTGTATATTTGTGCTTCATTGCATAAGCTACAGCCAGAAATGACAAACTCTCACTTTTTCTATATGTCTGATACCTTTTCGCTCTACATGATGTAACCCCCAGGACCGTGAGGCCTAACATAGTGATCTGAACTCATTTCTATGATAATACAATTTCTCCTCGCTTTCTGATTCTCAGTCGCTATAATTCCTTTGCATTGTTTACAGCTCAGTGGGACTCCTGAAGCTTTAAACTTACAAACTCAATATGTGATGCTTTGTCTCCAATTTTGTTCACTACACGATGTCACAATCTGTCACTTACAGTCAGAGGTCTTAAAAATGTCACTCGTAGGTGATATTAATGAGCTGTCATGAGACAGCTGACAATTTTAAAGTTTATGGATAATGCCTATATGATACAAAAATAAGCATAATTTAAAGTAAAGACATTTCCACTGAGCAGACTGTCATTTTACAACAGTTTTAATCAGAAAAAAAAAAATAGGCCAGCACTGAGATTGTTAGTAGCTAAAATGACACAATCAGGACATTGCAGCAAAGTTTTGTCTCAGCAGTTCGCACAAATCAAAGGTTGGAAGTTCAAATCCTGGGATTACCAGAGTGTCACTGTCTGGATCAAAACCCATATACTACATTAACAGTATGCTTTGTTTAGGATCTGCTTTACTTGGAAGCAGCTAAAAATACGTTCCAAGTTAAATGTAAAAAATGTATAACTGACTTTCATTTAGCCATAAAATCAGGAGTTTAACCAAATTGTGTTAGCATTTTTATGTACCTTGACCCTTGCTATCCATCTAAATTATATTTCATATCATCTAAATGGAAGAATTCCAAAATGCCAACTAAATTTTAGTGCTCAGAACATAATATAAGTGGACAAATGAATTTTAAAGTGACACACTGCATAAAACAATATATATTCCCAGAACAATTTATGCACCTTAATAGCATGCTAATAACAATAAGTATCAGTGGTGTGAAGCACAGATTAAACAAATGCTTGACAAACTGAAATCTGCTTTCCAATTACACTTTCATCTTCCATCTGCTATTGTCAGTGAATGTCTGAGTCACAGCTGAGCATCGAGGGCGAGCTGCACTTCCTGGGATTCTTTAGATGGTTACTTCATTTTCTTTTCCTTGTAAACAAAGCTTTTTTGGATTACTGTGCAGTCAAGCCTAACTTTTTCATTATCCACTTTTCGCTGTAGGAAGGCAGAAGTCCACTCCAACTTAAAATATATATCCAGCATTGAGTCATGACTTCCAAATTGAATTTTACGACTGGAACGTGTGAAAGCTTCAGCACATTTTATTCCTGTGTTGGTTAAAACAGTGAAATATTTATCATTTGTTGTATAACGTGTTCTTCTCTCTATATATCAGAGGATGATAGGTGATAATCATTGAATGGAACTCAGTTCTTCCTTTTTTCATCTTCCCTGTCACACAGTAATTCTCTTTTTTATTTCTGTCACACAGACAGACAAACACTTATTCGCTTGTCTCTTAATTCTCTCTCATACAGTCGCTTAACTCTTTCTACTGTCTCTGTGTCTCTGGAGGCACCAACCCACACACACACAAACACACACACGCACACCGCACACACACACCGCACACACAGACACACAGACAAACAGACAGACACGCACACATACACACACAGAGACACACACAAACGCACACACACAGAAACACACACACAGACAGACACACACACATGCACACCGCACACACACACAGAGACACACACAAACGCACACACACACACACACATACTGCACACACAGACAAACAGACAGACACGCACACATACACACACAGAGACACACACAAACGCACACACACAGAAACACACACACACAGACAGACAGACACACACGCACACCACACACACACAGAGACACACACAAACGCACTCACACACACACACACACACACACACACACACACACACACACACATACACACACACACACACAAAGGTTTTACTGCAGCTCTTCTTTCACAGTTAAACTCATCACAGTGCATCGTCCTGCTCATGCATCAATTCCTGCCCCTGTCTGATAGGTTACGCTCTGCTGCTGCTACTTCGTATAATTAACCTGTCAACGCTATCAGCTGGAGCTGGGCATTCTTGTCCAATTTAACACCTAATCCTAATATATTTACAGCGTCAACTGAGCACATCTGGATGTTTTAATTTCATAAACCTTGATCTCTTTCCAGGTCACTCCTCTTTAAGTCATGATTTTTTAGTATATTAGTACAGAAACCTCCTTTTCAATCAAAATCTTGATACTTGGTTGTTATTGCTATTGAACTTTGAATGGACACAAAGGCTTCAGAACAGAGGAAACAGAGGGCTTCTGGTTTCTCTGTAGCATATACACAATAGAGTAGTTTATGCATTTATTTCATGACAAAGGAAAAAAGAGATTCTGGAAGAAATAAGTATTCAAGCTGCTATAGCATAAGTGAAACAGAAACTTTTCTCACAGATGTTCGGTAACATTAAATCTGTAACAGTACCTACAGTAACTACAAATGTTTTACCCTTTAGCATGTTGCTCAACCACACAGTTACACACATTTATCATTGTAATTACAAAATATAATGTTCTCCAACATTTTAATAAACAATTTATCTCAGGGTGATTGGTTATTGATATAACACTGTCATAATTCACAATATAGCTTTAAAATCAATATGAAACCTGGTGCTTGATATTACCACCTAAAATATTTGGTAAAGTAAATAAAATGATAAAAAATCCATAGCTTGTTTTTCTTTCCATTCTTGATGTTATGAAGGTATTATGTTAGAGTCATGCTCCTGTATTTATGTATGATAAATGTTACTACACTGTTGGAGATGATGGAGATTACAACAATTATAAAAATGAATATCTATCAATAAACAACAAAGCTGCACATGTGAACCACAGTCTTCACGGTTTATCTAACTAAGTGGTTGAGAGGTTTGATTACTGATCAGTATGCCATGAGTTTAAATCCCAATGCTGACAATTCTGATCAAGGCTCTAAACTTCTCAGATGATTTTACAGTATAAGTGAAATTTTAGTGGGATAATAACCCTAACCCTAACCCTAACCCGACAACCTAACCCTTACCCTAACCCTAACCCTAACCCTAACCCAATGCAAAATGCTGTAAATGTTAAAAAGTAGGGTAACAAACTAGGCAAGCTCACAAACCACACAGTGATGGGTTAAACTACTGTTAGGTTATGGTTTTTTTTTAATATCTAGAATAAAGTTTCTATGTGCAGGTTGTGTAGATGATATACTTATTGAAAGTCACAGTCATGTTCCTGTCCTGTCTAGTCAGAAGAATTGTTGAAGAATACATAGGTAAAATATTTAAATATAAGGACTTTAATGATCAGCTGTGGTTAAGTGGTGCTTTTACTGTTTACCCTAAAAAAGTGGGAAAGCCAATATAATACAGTATATTACTCTTAATATAAATGGTGAATTTGAAAAATGTTTTAAACAAAACAGAAACAAACACCGAACTTCTGTTTAATGTGAGTCAATTGGTATTTTTTGTTAGTTTAAAAATACATTTGTACATTTTGCCAATGTAAAATTTAAACTGTTGGCAAATTGCTGTGATATAAGTGGACTATAACACTTACTGATGTAATTGGAGATAATTAAGTTTGGTATGGCATCATGTTTTATTTTGTATACCTTCTAGACTCTAAACACTAGACATTTAGATTTTAAACTCTCACACATAATATGATGTTTTCTAGTTTAAAGATAAATCATGAATGCAAAAATAAATGTTGTAAAACATAAATAAAACAACTTTCAGTGTTGAAGATACAGGAAGATCGTTAAAAACTCTCAAAATCAGGTGTAATAAAAACATCAGGTGGGTGTGTGCGTGTGTGTGTGTGTTGTGAAGACTGCGTCATTGTTACATTATCTCTCTATATATGTTAAAATATATTTAAATATCATCTAAATATGCATTCTAAAATCCCCCCCCCTTTAAATAAGCTTGCTGTACCTCATCGTAAATTTGAAAATACAAAAAAAATAACGATATTAGCACAAAGATGAAACATTTGCAGCAAGGTGTAAAACTCAAAATGGAGTCTGGGTCATAATAATTGGAAATGATAGAGCAGGTCACATATGAGTGGATTAAATAACCCATTCAGTGCAGTCCTGACTCTCATTTCTGAAATCACATTCTCTACATGTCATACTATATATAATTACCTCTTACCTCTTATTATAATCAGCCACCTATAAAACACATTTACTTAAATATTTAGTAGGATAATATGCATGAATTAGGACTGGTTGGGGCAAAATGATATCTACTGTGCTGGGGCTGCTGTTGCACGTATATGAGTGTAAGTGCGGGATTGTGTTGCAGTCGTGCGGATTGTCACAGCTAAGCTTAGGAGTGACAGGCATCAGGGGAAATAACAAAGCCCAGACGCATGTGGGACAGCTGACAGAGGAGGGAAATTAGTGAGTGAAAACAGAGCCAATGAGGCATGAAGGAGCCTCTCCTCCCTCTCTCTCTCTCTCTCTCTCTCTCTCTCTCTCTCTCTCTCTCTCTCAATCTATCTATCCCTACCTCACTTACCCTTGGCAAATGGAGTTGCCCTGCCCAGCTACACTAACCGTCGCAAGGCAACAAACCCCAGGAGAGAGAATGGATGGATGGATGGATGGTTGAAAATGGGAATGAACCAGAAACAGGTTTGTTTAGAAAAAACGTCAAAGTAAGCCATGCCCTCCAGGCTGTCAAAAATAATCCACATATTAAGGTGCGTAATAACATGTGCACTCACTCACACAAACACACACACAGTTCCATTTGAACGCTGATTGGTTATTACTATTTAGCTTCTATAGGCTGCACTCATCACTCTGATGCTGATTGCGTATAAAGATCTAAACCTAAGCACAGAACCGGAAGCATGCTCTCTCCTGCAGCTTCTCATTATTACTCTTATTATTACTAAAACCTTAGGGGCTGATCGGGAAAATATGTTTCAATTACATCCAGTGAGAATTCTCTATCATTTCCCATTCTGCTCATTCTCTTGTCAGGCAATTTTTGTCAGGCCTCTTAATTTACGTTCACATGTGTACATGGATTCATACATACATACATACATACATACATACATACATACATACATACATACATACACACTGTACTCTACTGTACCTCAAGGAACTTTTTCAACAGCCTCTAATGTGGGCAGCTGAATTATTATATTGCACTTTACACTTTCTAGAGTGTGCCATCACGGCCATCTGCACATCTTCCTGGTTGACCGGAGATGGTACAAACAGACAACAGTTAAAATCTACTGAGATAGCTGAGATATTTTACTGAAAAGGCCAGAAGGTTTGGATCTGTTCAACAGCTAGAAAAGCAGACTGCTCACAGGACAGAGAAAAAACAATGCTCTGTTTGCTTTCTTTCTGCTGTGTACATACGGTATATGTGTTGTGTGTATAAAATGGGTTTGGACTAAACCCTACATTGATTTTACCAATCCATTCTCATTGCAGAGTCTATGACAGAAACACAAAGAACAGGGTGAAAGCCACTTCTGCCGTGACAGACATTCACCTCTACTATTCACCGCAATATATACCCACCACGTGCTAGAGCATGAGGGCCGATTTACGAAACCGACTGATCTCCCTGTGCTGGAGAAAGCAGAAGGTGTACCTGCAGTGACACAAGTAGACTTGTAGAAGTAGAAGTAGCCATATTCAGCCTTATAGTCTACACTAATATCAATTCAGAAACATAGTCCATATAATCCTTGTAATGATCAGCTTCTGCTTTGCACTGGGCTGTTATACACTACCCTAAAGTTGATGATTTTTTCTCCATTTTATTTTATTCCTTATGGTCTCTATGTATAAGTGCTTGCTTATGGGAATGGATTACTGCTCATTGACACCGGTCTAGATTTAAGGATTTAAAGATTATAGCGAAAATGCACAAAATGCTCCCTGGATTTTCAGGACAATGCACTGTGAGATCATTTTTGTCGCCAAGTTGTAAATTCTACTCAAGCGGAAGAAATGGCCTGCTATATTGACCGCCTGGGTAGCTTGTGATCTCATCTAAAAATCCCCTGCAACAATTCTACCCCTGAAACAGGGATCCCTAAGGACATGAGGACAAGCATTCTGACCATTTGACCTGCCTTTCAGGGACAATTTTAAAATATTGACCTGTTAGTGTGTAATCTTTGTGGGGATTGCTTTTATGAATTAGCAGAAACTGCCTGTGACCTTTAGTGACCTTTTTAGCACAAATGTTCTGGCTGGGAGTACGAACAGACTGGAGGATAATTCATGAAGTTAAGAGCTTATACTGATAACTCAGGACACACACATAGCTGATTTCATTCCTCACTCTCATATTAACTCATCAAATTTGCTCTCCATCCATGGGGAAAATTCAGAAGGTCTTGTGCAAAATTTCTACTATTTGCTTTGTTCAAGTACTTAAGATTGACTTTTCCCAAATGTTGAAATTAGGTTTAACAAGTAATCCAGCTCCTTTACTGGGACCTGCTATCCTGTTACCACTCTCAGATGTCAGGCTACACAATATATGATTTCTGTAATTCTTTTACAGTTTAATTTCGTAGCTTTCCATGTGTTTCTGATTAAATATGAACAATACCATCAGTTTATACCATATCAGCAGAACATACTGTACAGCTCCACTAGCACTGCTGGTATTATTCCACATTAACCCATACAGTATCATTAACTTTACTGTAAATCTCAGTAACACAATCTTTACATGTAGCTGATAATTTATGCTGAGTGACTAATTTTCCAATTTTCATTCCTTCCATTATATTGTCATCTAACCTTTTGCTATAACACATTAATTATTTTTAATATTAGTATAATAACTATGTTGGAAATGTGCAGTCATAAAGCAGGCATTTACAGGTAATGGTAGCCAGGATAGGTAGCTACTTTGCTACCTATGATATTTTAAATAGATAACACCCAATAACTTTATTTGGAAGCCCTTGTTATTTTTTTCCCCTTCATGGCATTCAGACTATTCTCTCAGACTGTTCATTTTAGCAGTTTAATACAGTGTAATAACACTCAATCGTTTTAGCCGTTTCTTATAGTATAATCTGAAATGTTAATTTTTCTGAAAACTGGAATTGAATAAAAGCTTAATAATAGATGGATACAGTTTTTCATTGTTGTTTATTATGTTGATTTTTCATTCTTTCGCAATTTTGCTTATACTTTATACAACAGTAGAAATTTTTTACAGTAATAAAATATTAGCAATACATGGCTCATACCATTATATACTGAACTTATTTATATCACATCACAATAAATAAGCATTACAGTATGATTGCTGTAATTATAAATTAATCAAACTGCTTGGCAACCCTGCTGGCAATATTTAATGGTATATCTGCAAAGTAATTCTTCTTATCCTGTACCAATTATCTATAGTTGCTCAACTATAACTAATTGTAACTATAATTAACTCACTTTAAAAGTTGCTGAAGCTTGAACGAGAGAATTACTGCATGTTTTACACCTGTATGTATGTGTAAAGTAATTGGAAGTATTTGTTCCTCTGTGTCTCACTCTGTTTGGTATATCAGTACTTTCTAAGCCTTAAGGTGCTTTTTTTGGTAGACATGCATTTTTTTTTCCAGCATGTAGAAATCCTCTTACACCTGCCAAGCATGGCTATTATAAAAGGTTTTACATCCCAACACTTTCACACACACAACCTTTGATGAGCTATGGTTTTTATGACAGGCATCTGACAATGTGCTGACAGAATCTGCAATTCCAAAATAAGCTGATACAAGATGCAGACTTTTCTTTAACCCCCATTCTTCCACTTTTTAAGAAGGTCCCTTGAAATTTTGGTTGGTGAATATTTACTAGTATGACAGCCAATATTCAAGGGTGTGCTTGGGGTTTTATTCCACACTAGAGTGTGTTTATTGCCCCTGGCCATGCACCAATCATGCATAAAGACTGTCTCAGCCAATCAGTTTACTTGATGTATAGTACACAGGTCTACCGGAAAGAGAGAAACCTGCAACGACTGCAGATGAACTATTTTTGGAGCGCGAAAAAAATACGGCTGAGATTAGATTTCATTGTGTGGGAAGTGCTAGGAAATGGTGTGAGCAGGAAATTTATGGTGTGTGTGTGTAGGGTTGGACTGTGTGAGAGAGGGAGAGAGACACACACAGACAGACAGACAGACAGACAGACAGACAGACAGACAGACAGACAGTTACACATAAAGATGGACAGAATATATAAAGTATTAGTGGGATTGTTTGCAGCACCTCTTACATGACCAGCGCACAAGTGACTAACAATGCACTTTAATAAATAATAGAAGTGTGATTGCTCTTCCAGATAGACTGTCAATTAGTACCAAGACTATAATCAAGACAGGCCACTAGTCAATCAGGTAGTTCACTGTTAAGATACACTCACTTTTTTTGTTCTTATATGTATGAAAACACTTTCTGCCTCAACAAGGCTTTCACAGAGGGTAAAAAACAGTTGGTCACCCATGCATTGTCTGTGCTTATAACACTAACACATACTGTATACAAAACCATTGGGGAACGAATGACAGAAGTTAGGTGTTAGGCTGCACCGAGGGCTTATGTGTATTACATAAGCTTATGTGTGTGTCTCTCCAGATGGATGACCCATGCCATGGACCAGTCTACCCTCAGGCAAAACACAGGCCACTGAGAGGTCTCACTGCTGTGACTGAAATGTAAGCAAGAAGGACACTGAAGTGAAGGTAGCACAGAGCCAGCTTCTAATTGTAGAAAAATTCCATTCTATACACAGCAGCGCTGTAAATGTTAAGACATATGTTTAAATCTCTGTATTACTTGCTGTATCTAGATATTTTTGGTTCCTTATATTGAGAATTTACTCAGGATGATTCTGTTTGTCTTGCTTTTTAATTTTTGGAAGTGGAAATCGATACTCCACTGGTCGAGTTCAGTTGAAGACATGAGCGTAATAAAAATCTAATAATCAGACATTAAATGAAAATATACAGATTAATAGGTAGAGATGGATTATATTGAGCTCCATTTTTTTGGATAGAGGCTGCATTTAAGAACACTCCCAGCTTTGCTTCATGCCTCCTCTAGTTTATATGTTTTGGGTAAATGCCCAGCTTCATGTTCTGAGGTTGAGATACAATGCTCAAGGGGGAAGCTGGTTGTGGGTTGAGAACAGAGGAACATTATAGCAGGACAAGGGAATGGAGGACTTAGAAATGAAAGTGAAAATGAATCTTGCCAAGCCTAGAGCATGAGAGCTGGAAGGTGAGAGGCTTTCAATCTATTTCCTGCACCACCTCTGCCTGCCCTTGTGCTCCATACACTGGGCTTGTAAATGGAAGGTGACAGGCTGTGAGCAAAATCGGGCTGTGGAGGAGGCTAATCGGCCAACTCCACACCTCCAGTTTCCCAGAACCAGGATCAGGCATAGCCCTCCTGTGTGTGTGCGTGTGTGTGTGTGTGTGTGCGTGCGTGCGTGCTTGTGTGTGCACATTATGTAGTCCCGTGTGTGTGGACTATACACACATACATATATGTGCAGCACAGACGTTTGCTCACATACACCCCAAAAGCAGGTTCAGTGGGAAGCTGATGACTTATAACCAATATAGGAAACCTGGCTCTCTTTCCAGTGTGCAGGGTTACTCATGTGAAAACTCCAGCTCAATGAGGGAAGTGTGCTGAATACAAAAATAATCATCATTAATCACTGCCCTGCTGGCTTGGGTTGTGTTACCAATTAGCATCTGGGAACTGGCTTTCACACCACAAACATCCCAGCATGCTGTGTTTGTCTTCTCCTTCACACATACAGTATATACCCCCTCAAGTCATATCCAGTCACACACAGCATTTGTTTAATACGTTAGCAGGGAGTGGGACTCCAGACAGAAGAAAATGGCTCCTCGAGGGTTGCTTCAAAGTTTAACAATTATTGTCATTAGCCTTTTTATCTTCAGAAAATTAATGTTGCAGTAACACCCTGTCAAAATTTATATAACCAAAGGCCAAAAAACAAGAAACAATGCTGACACTGTGAGATTTTAACAAGTATGTAATAAAATTCATTCCCGGTGTCATAAAACTATCGACTGTCATTCAAAATAAACCATAAACATTCATTGCTATTTGATCTATTTCAAATAAATTGCAATTGAGCAGAACATTTATAAAAGATCTGCGGGAACCCATAGTGGGAAGTCTTTTTTCGTTACTGACCCGGCGGTGAAGGCAGATGCAGCACAAATCAGACTATGACTTGCAGAACTAAATCTCTGACAGCATTGGGTTAGGAGATGCACACATCTCTGTGCTGTGCTGAGTGGCAGCTGATGAAGAGATGCGGCCTAGCTGACATTTGGAATAAAGTCAACGATGATTTGAACCTAGACGAACCCCCGCTTAAAAAATGAATGTTGCAGCATGTAATGCTCAGTATATTGGCTATATTACTTAAATATCAACTATCAGTAAATCTAAAATCCCTACTGCAATTTTAAATCTGTGTAAGAAAGGACATCTGCAATTCGTTTTTATTATATGGGTATATGGGTCTCTTTCCTATTCGAGTAGATAGGAGTCCGGTGTTGGATGACCGAAAATAACCACTCAGAATATTAAGATGACCACAGAGTGGACAGAAGTACTTTCTACCATTTTGTCCATATCTGTCTGTGTATAGGCAAATCCATCTAACAGGGACAGCTCAGCTTTTTGTGTCTTCTTTATTCATCTAACCTAACTTAATGTAAACCTTATGTGAAATGGACATGAACAGACAGACCCTTACATCAGATTGTCTTCGACCAAGCCTTGTGACTTAGGGAATAATATAAAACCCTGCTGGTCTGCTTGTGCTGGGGTAATTGTTATTGATAGAGCTAGGTGATGAAGGTGTAGGCCTGCCTTCATTACTTACACCATCTACAACATCTAGGAAGAACAGACACTTGATCTGATTGCCATCTGTGTCATCAGACTTTATCTCTTAGATTTTTTTATTAGCTTTTGTAAATAGATCCCTATGATACTCATGCTTATACAGTGTGAAATTAGAACTCATGATCACACACTGGAGAAAAGCAGCATTTCCTCTAACAAGATAATACAGAAAAAAGCTATTGCATTGCTGTTGAATTATTTAGATTTATTATCATAATGAATATGATTTTCAGGCTTTCAATGGCAGGGAGCCGTTGCTATGGAGAAGGGCCGTGGTGAGCTCACACATGCAGATGTGTTTTGTTCATTTGCCGTGCTGAGACAGGGAGCATTCGTGACTGAAGGGGTTGGTCTATTGCCAAAGATGAAGCGCACCATGGGCTAGATACTTTATGCGATGATTTATGCAATGATGGTGAGGAAATCTACTATTGGTGAGGGAGTACATTTGACATATTGTGAATAATAACGACATATTTATGCTGTTGATTTTGGGTTTTGGCTTTGATGAAAGACACTTACTTATATTGCATCAGTATTTGCATGAATATGTCCCTATTGGGCAACAATAATGTAAACTGAAAAGAAATACAAAGCACACAACAAATTGCTAATAGCTTTAAAAGCCATAATAATTTTCTCAGCGGACATTATGTGTTGAAGATACCAATCAAATACAATTTGTCTGACACATTCCACTGTGCATTCTGGGAACATGTTCAGTCCAATAATCAGAGCTGAATGAAGACACTGCCTGAAAAGCTGAAAATGTCAAGCTGTGTAGAGGTTAGCAGCGGTAATGGGAGAGGGAGAAATGAGCATGATGGATATGTTTTAATCTTCTCAGATCCTCAGAAGTTTTAATCTACATTAGGTCATTTTGGCTACTTGACATCAGAAAGAACCCATACTAATAGTCAGGCGAGGCAAGCGCGCACTCACTCACACTGCAGTTCAGCCCAACTACACACCCACACATCTTAATGCTTTTCATTTGCACAGATGCCAAAGAATAACAATCATAGCAAGTAATCAGAAAAATGTCTATATCCTGCATTAAAAAACATCAGTTACAGAAGGCTACAACAAATTAAAATCCATAAATAGAAATATATGTTTAAAAAAAAAACACACACAATGCATTTTTTTTATTAAATTCCCTGCTGCTTTATTCTAATTGCAGCGAAGAAAAAAAGGATTTAAATTTTATATAATCGGTTAAAGGGATATTTGTATTATTTTAATTACAAGAAAAAAAAAACACCGAAAACAAACAAAACAAAACAAACCAACAAACTACTCCTGGAGAATAAAGACAAAAAAGAGATTTTTTTTTCATTTTAGCAGAAATTAGAAAGAAAACAGGACAAATTCATTTGTTAGAAATAATAGAAAAATAAATACAAATTTAAATACTCATTTTTAATCAGTGACAGTTGGACAATGCAGACATGATGCTGCCTGGTGGAGTTAGTCTGTGTCAGAAAACAGTTCTGATATTTATTTATTTATTTTTTGATTGATTGATTGATTGGTTAGCCGTTACTTATCCTGTACTTAGCTGCCAATGAACCTATTGAGCCACATTCATAAAGACAGCTGAGACATTATTTTTATTATTTGATGAAGCTTTGAGACATTTTCTCAAAGTAACTTTACCGTATGTGAAGTGCGTTTATCTCTTTTTTTAATAGGGGTTTGGAAATTAGTTTTCCCCTTACCTGACAGGACCAGGGTCCATTTGTATTAAGCGCTATAATGAAGCACTGCTCCAGTGTAAGATTGCCTCAAACTAGAGTAGTAATCAATTTTGCATTTATAACACCATTATGAATCAGTTATTTAAGAAGTCTGGTAAATGAATGGGAAGTCAATAGAAGATGTCTCAGAGCTAATGGGTGTGCTGCTAGTAAAAAAAAAACAACAACTCATCACAGATAACAAGAAAATGTTAACAAAAACATTTACTACACAAATGTAGTAGTACATTATCCTGCCGCATTATCCTGTTGTGTTAGTAAGCAGAATATTTACTTTTTTTTGTGTGACTGTTTAAATCAGCATCTGCTTTTATTTTCAACATTCAATGCCACTAGTCAGAACAGCGAGTGAGCGATGTCTGCTAGGTGTGTCGAGGATCTGTTGGCTAGTCGGGGAGGTGGAAAAAAAAACAGTGAGGCAGACGGTAAACAAATATATGAGACTTGTGTACTTTGTTAGGCTTAAATTATTCAAAAATATTCATCTGCCGTCAATTCTACAGTCAACTGCACATTAGGTAAGTCAAAGCTGTTTTTATGTATTTATTGAAACATTATTACTTTAATATAACTTAATTTAATATAACTTAATTTAATATAACTTAATTTAATATAATTTAATATATAGTGAAATGTAAAGAGGCACACGGGACTGATGCTTATAATACCACTCATACCCAGTGTAAAGAATTTCCACAAGGGGTTATTTAGTTACCATTTAAAGCTAAATAACATTTGAGGTAATGGCATAGTGACTTCCATTCTGATGAATGTTGTGTAAACGCTGTAAATATAAAACTATCCAGTTCCACTACAATAGATACAGCACAGTATACAGTACCAGCAGACAGAGACAGATCCAGACTCGTTTCTGAGCACTACTGAAACTGACGTTAAATATGGCAGCCATTATCTGGAAAACACTGAAACATCCTCCATCTGTTGATGGGCATGCCTGTGGTGTTTACTGTCAGTTCCTCTATCAGTGAATTTAGCAGAGCTTCTGTCATCCACATGAGTAGATCTTAATTTATTTATTTATTTATTTATTTATTTATTTTAACTGCTATGTCTTCATAGAGGGAATATCATTCAATGAATTTAATGCTTTTGCACATTTCCTGCAATGATTTGTTTATTTTTCAGTTTAAAAAAGTGTAAGTGTTAATTAAAGTTTGACATGTTTTTAGCCGTTATTTATAAGCATTAGTTTGCACTAATAAAACAGCCAATACTCAACAAATACTCATGTTCTAAATCAGTTTCAGTAAAAATTAATCGTCTTACAACCCCTAAAATCTACCAGCTACACATGTTCCAGGCTCCCATAAATGATTAACATATTTTTTTATGGCAAAACCTCTCACTGCTGTTGAGGACAGCCTGCAGATACATTACTGTGGCTGGTACCATTTAGAAACCACAAGAATGGCTTTGATCTGCATTTGCCAGGAACAGTTTTGCACTCAAATCTCCATCATTGAACAGTTATATACAGTATATCAGATAACTTTAATAAAATACACTTCATCTCAAAGCTAGAAGGAATCTTGGTTAAATAATTGTACTTTTTGTGTCAGTGTCAACTAGATAATGCTGGATTCTCTTTTGAGTGTGTTTTGACTCACTCCTAATATCATCTCAGGAGGTTTTTTCTAGCTACTGTCACCTCTGGGTTGCTCATTAAGGATAAATTTATACATTTAAAATTTATACATTACATATTACAAGAATAAACACTAACAACTGAATTCATACTCAGCTCACCAACATAATAAGATACTATAAGTAAAAGACATTTATAGCTTTTTATTTCAGTAAAAGATTATTAGGTCTAAACCAAGGAATGATGCCTCATGTAGATTGACCATATTTTGTAGAACTAAAGAGCTCTGAATGTCTGTGAAATCATCTATCATAATAAAGTGAGCTATTTAAACTGGACTTGTCATTGCCACTTAACACATTTAAAAGATTCTCGACACAAAAGGCCATATTTAGAGTGTTTGTGAAGCTGCTCATTATACTTGGGTTGTTGTTTGCTGATTTTTCACATCTGTATCAGGAGACTACTGGACACATGAGACAGTTCACACTTCATTCACCACTCTAAATGCAACCACACTCAACCAGAACGCATTTTCAGGCAATCTCGAAAAATCTTTTATTTATGTCTCTAGAACACAAATTTGAAGCATGCCACCCATATATTTTCCATTAGATGCTTCTGTCTCGTGGCTCGTTTGGCACAGTCTCCCGCATGTTCAGCTCTTAAAGCAATTTCTTCTTTGTCTCTCAGAGTTCAATGACTGGATAGAAAAGCCACAAGACTTCTCTTTGGAGAATATTTCCATCTGGGAGATACAGAAGCATTGTTCTAGAGGCAAGTGCCACTCCATGTCAGGGAGTGTGTGTGTGTGTTCGTGTGTGTGTGTGTGTATTCGTGTGTGTGTGTTCGTGTGTGTGTGTGTGTGTGTGTGTGTGTGTGTGTGTGTGTGTAAAATGTGCTCTTCATGTGTACAGCTATAGGATTTGATATAAATCAGGATTGTGTCTAAGAATTTGTTTGTTTTTCTTCATTGGTTACTGACACCATCTTACTGACAGTAAGACAACTCACGTCTTGTTATCAAAACTTGAGATGGCTGAGAGAAAGTCACATTTACAAGGAATAAATAGTCATATATGTTCTGTTGTCAAGTAAGAAGGCAGTAGCGTGTGTAGCCGATCCACACATGTGCCCTGAGTCTGATAAATACTGTGGATTGACGATGAGATCAATGACAGATATGCAATAAGCATCCTGGGGAAAATTTATTAGTGCAGAAAAGTGTGACGCTATACATTTCGATGAGAAATTCAGACGACTTCCTGCTCTGAAGAAAGTGCTTCAAAGACAGAACTATGACAATTCCATGACCTATGACCTTCAGCAAAAACATTTAGTTTGGAGGCACAATATAAATGTTGATTACTGAAGTGAGATGTAAAGTAAACCAGTAAGAAATAATGATCATTTTCACTTTGCTCATAGTTAAGATGAAAAAGCTATTTGGAGATAAGGAATTGTGAGATGAATACATCGCTGATATGAGCGACTACAGGGAGTTGGTATTCTTCCTAACAATGGGTATGAATAGCATATCTCTGGCACCAGAGATACATGAAAGAAAGCAAGAATGTCTTTTATGAGTATCATTGCACACACACACCGTCAATGACAAAACTACAAGCACTCTACTTGTACATGAGCAAAAATGAGTTTAGAAAATAAAGAATTTGTATTCACTTTTCTAGTCCTCTAAGAAAAAACATCCCCAGGAACTCGTGTTGTCTTTTACCATGCCCCTCATCCCTGGGGTATATATTTAAGGTTGAGCACAAATAAAATTCTTTCGCAGTCCTTCACCATAAGGAAAACATAAAGGAGCAAGAATTTTCTGACCTGCATGAGTCAACTATTTAAAAAAAGACAATAATGCCATTAAGCTCTATAAAAAGACTAGAACAGTTAAAGACCTGCTCAAAATTGGACCTATGAGGAAAGGATAGAAAATTATGATAGAGGCAAAAAAGATGCCAAAGATCACAGGCTCAGAATGGCACAGTTATTTGATTCCCAGTCAAGTTTCAAATTAAACCCCACATCCGTAACAACAAACTCTTTGGAAAGGTTGCAAAAAAGAAGTCTCTCTTGAGAGCAACCCACAAAATGAAGCACCTGAACTTCGCCAAGCATCATTGGTACGACAAAATTGGAATTCGTATAGTGTGTTGGCATCAGATGAAACCAAAATCAAACTTTTTATCCGTGGACATCATTGGCCTGTTCAGCAATAAATAAGGATTGCGTACAAGGTAAAGCACCTGATACCACTGTAAAATATGGTCGATGATTGATGCTTTTGGGAAACTGTGTGGCTGTCCAGACAAGGACACATGGCATCATGAACACTGTAAAGTATCTGAATGTGTGCAAACTTAAGAATAGAAATCAACTTAGACTTAAACGTTAAAACATACACAAGTATCTCCAACCTCACTAAGACATTACAGGAAGAATAAGAGACCTGTTGTTCTCTCTAAGGCAGGACTGTCAAACATAATTTTAGAACGGATGTAAATTATTGATTAAATGATGATTAAATAAATGAATGCAATAAAAGAAAGTGTTTCCATGGGTTCAGGTTTTATATCTCATACATGTCTTATTTATTCTTATGCTTAAAGATACACACCATGTCTGAATTTGTTCCCTATTTATGTTCAGTGTCGGCCATTTTGTAAGCATTTTCAATAAAATGATAAAATTCCCACAATAATTTACTATATTATGAACTATAAATACAGTGTACAAATATTACACACGGCATCTGTACAGAAATGATAGTATTTCTGTCATGACAAATCCCGGAATGGATTTAACAGTTTTTATAGATGGCAATACAGTGTACTGTATGTACGTTTGGTCTTGGCAGACTACAGCTGCTACAGACCTGCTGCTGCTGATGCTGAGAAAGTATGAAGACTTAAAGCTGCTGTTGCTGTGCAAGGTACAGTGGGAGGAACCCATTTTATTGATCACTGAACCCAACAGCAATTTGTTAAATGTTCAATGCAAAGAAATATTGCTTTGCTGTTTCAATTCCCAAGCAAATTACAGGTAATTTGCGATATTAGCCAATACGATTTTTTATATTAGCAGTATAAATATTCACTATTAAATATACTATTATTATTAAGTCCTAAATCTAACTGACTTTGATGGCTACTGGTGGAACCAGTAGCATATTCAATAGTGATGATATCCCAAAGGTTATTGCAAAAATGGACCACTACAATAAAAAAAAAAAACTAAAATAAATATTGTCTAAATTCAGTCTAGTCCCTTGCTAAATTATATTATATTATATTATATTATATTATATTATATTATATTATATTATATTATATTATATTATATTATATTATATTATTCATTCATTCATTCATTTTCTACCGCTTATCCGAACTACCTCAGGTCACGGGGAGCCTGTGCTCAGGCGTCATCGGGCATCAAGGCAGGATACACCCTGGACGGAGTGCCAACCCATCGCAGGGCACACACACACACTCTCATTCACTCACGCAATCACACACTACGGACAATTTTTCCAGAGATGAAATTCAACCTACCATGCATGTCTTTGGACCGGGGGAGGAAACCGGAGTACCCGGAGGAAACCCCCGAGGCACGGGGAGAACATGCAAACTCCACACACACAAGGCGGAGGAGTTAATCGAACCCCGACCCTGGAGGTGTGAGGCGAACGTGCTAACCACTTAGCCACCGTGCCCCCCATTATATTATATTATATTATATTATATTATATTATATTATTTCAGTCAGACCTCCACTCATGCATACATACCAACAGATTTGTCTCACTATCCTTGTGAGAAGCTTCCATTCATACAATTATTAATGCTAGACTTACACATAAATCTAACCCTAACTTTAACTTCATGTACCAAAAGGAAACCTCTAAGTCTTTTACAATATTTTATGTCAGTTATAAATGTAATAAGAAAAAAGTGGGCAGTGGTGGCTCAAACGTTTAAAGCTCTAGCTTGTTTATCAAGAGGTTGCAGATTAAGCGCCAGAACCACCAAGCTGCCACTGCTGTGTCTTTGAGAAGGCCCTTAACCACCTCTGCTGTAGGGGCCCTGTATCATGGCTGACCCTGCACTCTGACCCCAACTTCCTAAGCTGGGAGGTACAAAGAAAAGTATTTCACAGTGCTGTATATGTGAAAAATAAAGGCTTCATTTTCTACTTGTTCTTAAAAAGAACTATTTCCCTCAGGGGGATCAGCAGAATCTTCCCACAAGGTCAAATTGTCAAGTTATAAAAACAAGATATAAAAACATGTCTACAAACAGTCTTGAACCCACAAATTGATGCACGCTGAGTTGCTTTGTCTTCAGTCAGACCAGTTATATTTTCCTAAACACATCTCCACACCTTGTCTCTCTCCGGTAAATAGATACACACACCCAAAGAGTTGTGTAAACACATACACACCGAGTGTGCAATGATGAACCTTTGCAAGCCATTTTAGGGAATGCATGTCAGAAAGCCTGAGACAAAAGGTGGGCTGTGTTCAGCTGTGAGGCATGCAGTCGTCTGCTGCATTCAGCCATAACAAGACAATAATTAGACCAGCGGCACTGAATAAACTTGTCTGACAAACAAATGAACCATGGAGGAAACAAACCAACGAGCCCCTATAATAGATCATTTGTCCCTGGCCTCTAAGGTGCATCACTTCACTTGCACAATTGGTTCTAAAACGATGCATCGTTTGCTTGAAGTCTATAATTGAGAGATAATCATGGGCTTGCACAGTACAGGGCAAATCGAGTCTGCAGTAGTTTCAAAGACTTATTGTAAAGAATTATAATGGGATTTCTGCAGATGTGTGATGCCACTGTTAGCTACCTATTGCTGCAGCAAGATGGACTGCAATGGATGAGGAGCCAAGTGAGAAAACAGTGTCATGTTGGTGCTATAATAAGCAGATGCCATGAAGAAACCATAATGTGCTCCTGGTTTTGTGTTCTCATCTCAGGCAGTGGAACAATTTCTTATATATGTCTGCCTATAGCACTAAAAGCTCAATAGCTCACACAGGATTCCTAGTCCAGACTTCTTCCACGAAATCTCGAAATACGCACTACCATACAGCAGAGCAAATGGAGACAGATGAGAAAGAAGCAGAGTGAGATGGCTACCGTGGGGAGCAGGAGGAGCCATTAATAAATGTCTAGCCTGAGTAACAAACTTAATTTAGCACTGGTGAGAAGGTGGGGGAACATGTTGGGTTGAATATGTCATCACCAGAAGGCAGGCATGGTGTAAATGTTGCTGAAAATGTAACTTAAAACACATTTCCTTGGCACAACTGTTCGAATTTCACAAATGGGAACTGATCTGTCCACACCATTACCTCTTCTTGTCAGAGTGATTGGGTTAAGCCCTAAGCAGCTACAGTCACTTTCCACCAAATGAACACTCCTGAGATGCTTAACCAAATTACTGCATGTCATCATTACTTAATGGTGAAAAACTTCTGCCCTCACATCCTTTCCAGGATAAGAAATGGAGGGAATATTGTCTTTCAAAAAACAGTACACACCTCAAGGGATAGAGCCGGAACTTGGCCGAGCCCCCATGTGTGACTATTTTTCACAGGGGGATGGCCTCTTCTCTGACAAATAGAACGGAAATGGAGCATCTGGCCCTGCCTCTCACTGTCAAGAAAATATATTCCTCCCTCTGTGCCTGTATTTGCGGCAGCTGGCAGGGCTTACCCCAGCCTCTGCTTCAAGGCCATGGGCTTAATTTTGATCCCTGGGGCTGGATGTATCATTCATCTCTTGCATTTTTTTAATTCACTTCTTTCTTTCTTACTCATCTCTCTCATACACACACACACAAACACACACAATCTTTTTGCTACTTCTTTAATGGTCATCTATCCAATGGAGTTGCTTATCCATGCTTGGAACAATTCATGAACGAAAAAAGCGACCAGTCTGCTGGATTGACAACAGTAGAGTTTGAGCCGGATGTGGCAGGCAGAGATGGGCACCAAGAGCTCTGAGGGAACAGAGAGAATCGTTGCATATGGGAACATAGCAACAAAGCATGTGTCATCCTGGTCCAATTCACAAGACCACACAGCCATGTATTCATCCTGACATCTTTCAACAGGCTGCTTTTCATAACCTGTCATGGTTCAATCTCAAGGCTGTAGACATGAGTTGAGTCTGCTGGAAGAGAGAATTATACTGAAACGCAATTCTATGAGATGGAAAGAATAAGCTCAGGGATGGAGAGTGGGAGGAAGAGCAGAGAGAGGAAGAAGGACCTCTTGTTATAGCTTCACACACCATTACTGCCGGTCCTTCTCATTATCTTTCTGAAGTGTGTGGGGTGTCTTTATAAATGTGAATTAGAATGATTGTCTTTCATGTTCATTTTAATAAATATTCATCCCACAATTTAATCCAAAATTAACTCAGTAGAGGAATATGTACACGCTTCAGCAAGTCTGGAAAAATAGCGGTTCATTAACAAACATCTGCATCTAACATGCATTAAGAAGCCAAAGGTCTCTTGTAATCAAAGGGAAATTATTTCCTGCCTCCTCTCGTCCAGTATTGTAGAATTAGACTTTGACAGTCTACCTTACAAATACATGGTTTTAATGCTGCTTACTATAGTATATGAATAATGGCCCCAAAACATTCAACAAAGTACTCTTGGTTTCAATTTAGGAGAATGGACACAATAATTACTCTTTGACATCTATTCAAGTAATGACACATATAATTACATGCATCTCTTACTAAAGTCCCACATAATAGAACAAAGAACCTTGAACAATATAGGCATGATGGATGGTGTTGTGACATCTATCTTTAGTAAAATTAAAAACGACATTTTTGCTATTAAAGCCAAGCCAGTCCTCCTCAGCCCTGAATTGCCTTACCTCTGAACCTCCGACTATATGCACTGACATCCATTAGCTCAGGTTTGTTATTGATTCAGCCACTTAAGTATGGCTAGGAGTTTTAGAGACTTTGAAAACCATATAACTTTTAACAACAATAAGTAACTTACACAATGAGTACATTTCATGTGGAATGATGGAAAGAAGAAAGAAATTCATTCTGCTCCATACTGGGCAATAGGACCTTGCTAGATGAAGTATTTAAAAACAACTGCCAAATATATTAAACCTTTGACCAGCTAATATCCGGCATTTGTCTGACATAACTGGATCAGATGTGCTGTGTTCTACATTCCTCACCGGTTTCAGGAGAAACTGTTCATTCTTTCTCAGTCAATTGGTCAAGCACACATCTAGAAAACAGATGGTAATATAAAAAAAAGCACTGGCAGGTGTCAGCATTAAACTGTTATGCCACTAAGCCAGAAATCACTGGACTGTGAGTAACAGCTTACAGTATCCCCTGCCAAACTTCCTGTGCCAAAGACTGTCCAGTGACTTCCACATGGCAAAAGCTCACAATTGTGTGAAAAGAAGCCCAGCTAGCAGCTGTGCAGATGTACTCAAATCTCAGAATAATAACTTCAAGATGGCCGTAATCTCAATGTGCTTTTTACTAATCGGTTTAAGCGAACAGATATATTCCGGCTTAGTCTATTTTTATCCACATATCTGCTGAACAGTGGCAATATAGATTTCAAAAAGTCTGAAGCAGAGAAAATTCACTACGCCAAAACATAGTGAGCTAAACATAACAGAATACTGTTCACAATATGTTTTATATAATGTAGACAGTATGCATTGTATGTTTTTACAAGATATTTGTATTATACCAAAATCAATATTAGTAAATTCTGCAAAACGAATTAAATGATACTAGACAGATGGAGTCTAACTGAAAAAAGGACAACGTAGAGGGGATGAATGAGACCATGAGCTATTAATGATCAGAGGTGTGTATTTAAGTGTTAGGAGTGTGTAGGACTTGTGTGAATTGGGTGTGTGAAGGTGTGTATGATAAGATTTTGTATAAACTCAGACATCTGTGGAATAGGAAGCTGGATAGTCAACGTGGTAAGCTTTACCTTTTTGCCTCTGTCATAGCCCTTTGTCTCTGTACTCAAAGAAAACTGTTGAAAATGCCAGTGAATGCCAGTGAAGGACAAAACAGCCATGCTGACAGCAAGGTGATAACGCTTCTGTCAGTAATAGCTCAAGAAAATACATTATCCATCTTAAACAGCACTGCAGTCCATTCCTGTCAGGTAAAATTATCTTAGAAAAACCCTGGCGGAGAAAGCAAGAGTTTCCCAAGAAACAGTCCAAGGGTATAAGACATAATCACCAGTCAACAGTTAAATTGTCCATAAACTCCACCTGGTTGGAGACACAAAATCATTTGGTAAATTGTGTATGGGAACATAACGGTTAATAGTTGGGAGAAAAACTGTTTTCCTTTATGAGAATTTCGAAGATAATGTGTTTAAAACATTAACTAATATTTAAAATGTCCAGAGTTATACTCAGCTATATCAAAGACTGAAAAAAATCTGACAGCAGTTCGAAATGAAACAGCATCAAGATGAATTCTGAACAGAAGGCAAATACATAGTAATAATTAAGAAATAAAAGCATGGAGCTCATTTGTTTCCTATATGCATTAGTGGTGTAACCGACATACATAAGGGGTGAATTATCAGCAGTTATTACAGTATTCATTATCTAATTACACCATTATCAACTAATAATAGAAAGCAGCAATCAGACATACGTCCCTTTCATGTCTGATTGAAGAAAGATGCAGAATATTATCTGAAAGTCTTGTAGCACTTTGTAAAATGACTGGTGTGAATAATAGGGGGACATCATTTTATAAAATGGGTCTTAATTTCCTCTCTTGTAGTGCCATTTAGTGTGTCTGTGTCACTGCATGATTACAAACACCCTCTGCATTGCACAGAGGGTGGAACAGCCTGGAACTGTGTGGCCTTGTCATGCCTGAAATGTTATTAAAGCGCTGCTCAGTATCAAAAGTCTGAAAAGAGTCTTTCAGTTTAATAAATCTATCAGAAACAGGCCATGCTCCACTCAAGGATATTCAGAGAAATGCTAAAATATATGTACTGCTTAATTTTACATACAGTATCTTTGGAAAATATACAGACCCCCTCATTTTTTTAGCAATCTTTATGGCCATTAATCTACACACAATAGATAAAACGTAATGGTAAAGCAAAAACATACTTTTTGAAATGTTTGATTTATTTATTAAAAAAATATATTAAAAATCTGGGAAAAAACAATATCTAATTTAGATAAGCATTCAGAACCTTGCCAGAGGCACTCCAATTTGAGCTCAGGTGCATCCTGATGTGATGAGATGATGAGTTCTTTAAGACTGAATGCCAGGGGCTATAAATGGTTAAAAAACAAAATAGTTACTGCTCATCAACTTCCCTATGATGAAGCAAGGTGGTGGGAGCATAAGCTATTTTTCCAGTATCAGGGACAAGAATAAATCCTTGACTGAATGCAGAAAGTTAATTAACTTTTCCTCTAATACATATATAATAAATATTAAATATAAATCTTAAATGTAAATGTAGAATTTAAATCCCACTTACTCACATAATCTTGGAATGTGCATCATGGGAAAAAAAAAACACATGCCGGTAGGGTCATCAGGTTTGCACCATTCTGTGCTAGTTGTAGAAAATAATTGTGAAAAGCAGGTCCACTGATGCCATTTTTGTGCTGATTTAAAAACAAGAGACTTTGTTTTAAACCAATAACTTGATTTAAATCAAACCAGTTTCTACAAACAAATGGTAAAAATATAAAAGCAGAAAGTTTAGACCTATCTCTGTGGAATTTTAATTTTTTCTTGTCTCAAAAAAAAGTTGTTTTTACAAGATCACAAGCTATTTTTCTCATGATATCAAAACCCCTTTCTTTTTTTCTTTAATCAGTGGCTGATTCTAGAGACAATAGCTACCACAATGGGAAAGATTTTGCTTCTCAACCCCAAAATTTGGGGTTGTATTCTGACCTCAAGTAACTGAGTTGCGGCGTTGTGTTTTCCCCAACAAATAAACCCATCTACAGTCATTGGAAAAAGGTGTCAGGTTATCAGGTTATCAGGGTCTAAATAACAATGTTGTGGTTCTTACCAGCTTTTATGTCTTCTGTACAACATTGCTGTTGTTTATTGAATTTTGTGGGCAACCATTCATGCACAGCTCTCATATGATCCTGCCACAGCATCTCAACTGGACTTTGACTTGCCGTTTAAACATCTTGATTTTTTTCTTCTTTAGTCATTCAGATTTTGATATCCTGGTGTCATTGTCCTTTTGCATAACCCAATTTGGTCCATTAGAGTTCCACATGGGCTGTGCCTCCAAACAAGCCTGGATCACCATCACCTCCACCACTATGATTGACAACTGTTGTGAGGTGTTTGTCGACCTATGACTGATGATCAAACTTCACCAACTTCAGTCTTCAGTCTAAAGGATATGATTCCAGAATATTTGTATTGTTTGTGGTTTGTTCAGTTGCAATTTTGTAAATCTAATTAATGCTTCTTTTTGGAGAGAAGGGTTTTTTTTTTTACTAGCCACCCTTCCATAAAAACCATAGTTGTTTAGCCTTTTTTCTAATTTTGCTGTCATAAACTTAAACATTTAATGTGCTTACAGAAGCCTGCAGACCACATAATGTAGCTCTTGGGTTTTTCTTTATATCCTTTATATCTCTGAGCATTAAATGGTGAATGGGAAATGAATGGAGACTAAATTTGCAGGGGTACCTGCTCCTGGGAAGATTGGAAACTGTCTTGATGGCTCTCCATTTGTAAACAATCACACAGTGGAAAGATGAGTTTCAAATGATTTGTAAATACCCTTATAACACTTCCCAGATTGATGGGTAGCAGCAGTTCCTGCTCTGAGGTCATGGCTGATGTCCTTTCTTCTTGGAATAATGTAGACACACACCAGAGTGCTCCAGAACACCAAAGTACTACTACAGAGGTAGGTTTTGCTGATTAACTAATTGTTCATTACTAACACCTAACTGGTAATTACTCTCTTAATGCTTGTGTGAGTAGGCTGTACGTATTTTTCCCACCTGGATTCTTTGTTGGTTTCAGAACGCAGTGACGCTGCCAACTACTGTACACTACATTCATACTACAGGATTGTTCTACATATTATTTCAAAGTAGTAGATTAGATATTTGTTTAAATTCCATTTGGCTTAAGAAATTGAAAAAAAAAACAATAACTTTTGATTAGAATACTTTTATCTAATCTATACAGCTTATACAATATCTTACATCTTACATCTGACCAAACAGATATTCCCTCTTTTTAAGTGTACATGCGTACAAAGATACAGAAGAATGTAAATGTAAGGTAGATAGCACCTGTTGCACTAGTTATTCATGTAGTCATATAAGGTAATGAGCTGTGTACCTACTTCTTTGCTTCTGTAAGTCTGTAATCTAATAGCTAAGACTAATTTAGGATTTACCGGTTTCCCCTGAATGCAAACAAAAAACACCACCACCTGCAGGCTTGTTCATTACATCAGCTGCACTGTTTCTAATCTAGCACAGTACAGTATGGTGTAAACTTGGAAACCCTACAGCGACTATGGTTACCAGCACACTCGGAGGAATGTGGTAAAGGAATTTGGCATACAAACAAAACATTCAAGTTCAACATTCACATTTAGATTTACGTTTAAACTTATATCGATATAAGAAGATTAAGATATAATTTTAAGAAGTAGGTAAAACTTACATATATAAAACATTACAATTTCTATTTCAAATTTTTGTTTATTTTTACCACCTATATTTAACATTTTCATTTAATATGATACATTGAAATTTAGAGTCTCTATCTAAATGTATCAGGATGGCCTGAAATGTTCAATAAAATTTCTGAGAATTTAAAAGTGTATTTTTTAACATTTGGAGCTCCATAAAAGGAAACATAAGGTCTCAGAGGAAACGATGCTATTGAAATACTGTCAGCTGCACCACCATCTCACCTGGGGCCTCTGTTGTGTTCATGAATGGCCATAAAAATCTAATAATGTCTTGTTTATCAGATGAATTGTGTGAATCTCAAAATATTTTTAGTTTCTGCTGATCATCGGCTCTGATTAGACCGGGCTGTCTACATCTGAAAAAATCAGTAAATAGCCTACAGTTGCCTTTTAGTTTCTATTGTGTGTGAAAGCTATGAGATAAACAAAGCAAAATATTCAAATGTCAAAGTGTGTGCTTATTTCTTTTTAATACAAATCAAATCAGTTCAATCAAATTACTGTTTTGTAACATAGCTCAGTGATGGCAGTCTAATTCACAGTACAGCTGTATAATTTAATAGCTTTAACCCAAAGGTCAGTTGCACTCTACAGACTTCATGTCACTACCTTGGTGTAAACTCAGAGCCTTCCACAGTATTCCTCCATCACTGGAGCTTATTATCTGCACTGAGTGCAAACACCGTCATTCTCCAGTAGTGCACACTTACAAGAAAATAATATGCTATGATCCAGCTGCCATTATCCACCTGTCTCTACATCAAGGTAGACAGTTCTCATCTTCCTCCCCAAATACGAAGGTGGCAATTACAGCTCCTAGGTCCTCTTCAACAATGTGACTATAGGAGAGATTTTTATATAATCTGATAGTGTCTATAATAAACCTGCTAGAGCTTTCTGCAACACATGGGAGGCTGACAATGTTTCTGCATGGCAACAGTCAAGGGAGGATGCAGTTTCTGGGCAGTTTCTAAAGGATCTTCTTTGAAAGGGGATCAACCAAATTGATTGTGTGGGAAAAGTGGCATTAATGCTTGATTGCCTCAACATGCCTTAATGAGCTCCATGGCTACACAGAAAAATGAATAAACCTCCAACAGATGGAAATCTACATCACTCACAGGAATATGATGTTACTAATAACTTATGTAAGGCTAGAATGAAAGTTGGTTCTGATGACTAATGTAATGCAACCTTGAACACTATTTAACAATGATGTCTTTTTAAAATGTTCTGACATAACCTTGAGCATTAATGCCATAAAGAAAGGAATTTCTGCCTCCTTCTTCTTTCTTACATTGGCGTACATATTTACTGTACGTAAATGCAATGCATTGAAATGAAAGAATTGTGGAAAGTTCAAAGAGCAATTTGTCCGTTTCTAGGAATTCTTTTTCTTTTTGTAAAATAAGACAGCTGTGTGTGCGTGTATGTGTGTGTGTGTGTGTGTGTGTGTGTGTGTGTGTGTACGTGTAAAGGGAGCAAGGGAGAGAGAGTGTGAGAGAGAGAGAGAGAGAGAGAGAGAGAGAGAGTTTACAATGCTTACAGGCCATGCTCCAGGCTACTTTACAAAGCAGTTAATGAGTCTGCTCAACAAATTATTCACCTCAATATGGGAATACACTTCACCTCGAACTTGAACTGGCTTCAGAAAGAAGATTTGGGATATGATACATTTTAAATACTCTTTTTGTAACTTGTTAGCACGTTCGCCTCACACCTCCTGGGTTGGAGGTTCGATTCCCGCCTCCGCCTTGTGTGTGTGGAGTTTGCATGTTCTCCCCGTGCCTCGGGGGTTTCCTCCGGGTACCTCCCCCGGTTTCCTCCCCCGGTCCAAAGACATGCATGGTAGGTTGATTGGCATCTCTGGAAAAATTGTCCGTAGTGTGTGATTGTGTGAGTGAATGAGAGTGTGTGTGTGCCCTGCGATGGGTTGGCACTCCGTTCAGGGTGTATCCTGCCTTGATGCCCGATGACGCATGAGATAGGCACAGGCTCCCCGTGACCCGAGGTAGTTCGGATAAGCACTAGAAAATGAGTGAGTGAGTGAGTGAGTGAGTGAGTGAGTGTGTGTGTGTGTGTGTGTGTGTGTGTGTGTGTGTGTGTGTGTGTGTGTGTGCGTGAGTGTGAATGAAATGGAAGAGTATGCAAATTCTTTTCCTCTAACATCACACAGAAGACTGCGCTCAATCTTCAGGAGTCAATGCAGCAGTTACTGACATGCAAATCTGCTGACTTAAGAATATACGACACAGCCGGCCATCCGTGTGGGCGCAGATGGACGCAAGATGTGCAAGCTGTGTCCATGCATGCATACATCTAAGTGTGCAGGAGGGACTTCGTTCTGCTGGATTGGTCATCATTACTCACACACAGGCAGCTGCATATTAATTCAGGCACTCAAGTCCCTGTATACACAAGACTTATGAAGGCTGTAGCATTGGGTTAAGCAGCTCAATCAACGATGCATCCATTAATGCCTGGCTAAAAAGGTGGACTGGAGCCCATCTTACTAACTCGACTGGGCATGACCCCATCAACCACTCTCTGTCCACAGGGGGCTTTGTCCTTTCTCTCCTTGTGTCGAGAGAGAGAGGGCCCAGCTGCTGCTTTCTGAGCCAGATGAGCTTCCACACAGCCACTCTATCAGCAGGTAATGAAGAAACAACAAGCACACATGAGCACTGTACTGCACTTCCCTACAGATCATAAGATACCACTCAGTTTGTCAGGAAGGAATACGTGTTAAAGAAAAATGGAAAAACGCAAAGGAAATGCAGCTTGACCTCAACATATTTCAAAGAAAGTTCGGTCAGGACCCCCCAGGACTTTTGTCCTTAGTTGACCTTTCTTCATAAGTGACAGCTGAATGAACCTCCTCAGTGGAAAGCATGGAGCTCTGTGTTCATTTAAGCCTGTCCACAGGCAAACAAACACTGTGACACTTTTTTCATGCTGACTATCTAAGCAGCATGACAAAGTGTGTGCTGAGCAGCGTTGGGGAGATTACTGTGGAAATGGAATGTAGTGCTGACTATATAAGCAGTAATGTAAGATTTGATTTGGATCTTACATGTTCCACTAATTGAATCTCCATTAAATAGTCAGCTTATTATTCAGTCATTCATCATAAAGCACATTATTTACTAACCCACTTAATTGTAAATTAATAGTTACATAATTGTTGTTACTACAGTAAAATTAATAAAAACACTATGTAATAACATGAGCACCCACTGACATTTAAAGGGTTCGTTTAAAGAGGAACATATAATTCATTTACTACATAAAAGAATCAAAAGAAGAGTGTGCCTCTACACTCATTTGCATTCGCTCAACATTCAGTTTATCCTGGTCTGGGTTCATGGTGGATCTGTTGCCTGTGGTCTGGGTAACAGTGGATCACCGTAACACTAGATGTGAGACAGAATACACCCTAGATAGCACCATTCACACACGTATTCACATACTTATTACACCTAGGGGCAATATATCTTTGTCAATCCACCTACTCACATGTCTTCGGAAGTGGGAGAAAATTGAAGAACCCAGAGGAAACCCACACAGATGGGGACAACATGAGGAACTCCACAAATACACAAGCCCTGAGAATCTGGAGTTTGCCAGCATGCTGCCTAAAGGGATTCTTTACATGTGTATAAAAGCCTAAAGCCATAAAGATATATTAATGACAGAAAAATACTGTTAGTCTTAGTCACAATTTTATTGTTCAGCAATATTGTATTATGTTATATTAATGTTATGCAGCTATTATATTACTTTATACCAGAGTGCTGTTGAATGCTTAAATGTGATTGGTCAACAGAAGCTCATCTGTAATACAATCTACAAGGAAAACCACAGATATATATGTTTATAAATAGCTTTATCCTAATATGCATTAATTTTTATAGAAACACTAAATTGCAAGGACTTGTATGGATGTTGATCAACATAAAAAAAACAAAAGGAAGTTTTTAAAGTTATCTATTTAGTTTCGTTTGAGGGTGTCTTCTTTGTCAGTGCTTTGTAATAGTCTAATAATCTGTAATAGAGGTAATAGACTAATAGTCTGTAATAAATCTGTATCTTTATGTTTTTCACCACAGAAAGATGCCGTCTTTTTCTGTAACATGACAAACTGCATTTCTTTTTTAACTACTTGACAGTCTATAGTTGTTATGTATAATGTAAGTAATAACAGGGACTTCATCCATCCATCCATTTTCTACCGCTTATCCGAACTACCTCGGGTCACGGGGAGCCTGTGCCTATCTCAGGCGTCATCGGGCATCAAGGCAGGATACACCCTGGACGGAGTGCCAACCCATGGCAGGGCACACATACTGTGTGTGAGATTTCAGATTATATAATCCATGTGTATTAATAATTTATATATTTCATAATCAAAGAAAAAGAAAAAAAATCATGTATATTTCATAATCAAAGAGGTGTGAAAGAGGTAAGATGTGTGTGAGGAGATGTAATATATATATATATATATATATATATATATATATATATATATATATATATATATATATATATATATATATATATATAAAATGGAATTTCATTGTAATTTGTTATTAACATAATAATTTAAATTATATCAAGAGATAATATCTCATAATAAGTGAAAGTCCCATGTAATAATTGAATGATTCAGGCTTTAAGATAACTGGTACTCAACATTCTTTTGCCATCCTTGTAATAATATATTGAATGCTACAATGATAGATTCCTGTGTCCCTGTGGTTTACTATGGCTCCAGTGCAAACCAAAGAATCAAACTTCAGATACCAAATAAAGTGAATAAATGACTATGCAGGGATAAAAGAAACTTTCAGTCATTGCTTGAAAATAAGAGATATTGGCAACATTCTGAAATCAAGAGCGTTGACATTGAGTTGACATATCTGACTTCACTGCATTAAAGCTGGTTTTGAGCAGAGGCTGAATGATGCAATGGCTAATGCACTGTTCACTTCAAATAGGGCTTTAGATTCCCTCTACTTAGCTTCTCTCTCTCTCTCTCTCTCTCTCTCTCTCTCTCTCTCTCTCTCTCTCTCTCTCTCTCTCTCTCTCTCTCTCTCTCTCTCTCTCTCTCTCTTTCTCTCTCTCTCTTTCTCTCTCTCTCTTTCTCTCTCACTTGCAGATATTAAATTATAGATCACATGCTGCTTCCAGGGAGATGGGGAATTAAAGGGCAATATGGACATGCCCAAGGACTTTTTTTGCTCTCTCTATGCTGACAGTAATTGCACTTTCACCAGAAAGAACACACGGGCGAACACTTGTACCTGAGAACTAAAGATGAAGATGATGTGTAGTGTTAAGCCCTAGGTTTAAGTGACAACAACTGGCATCATGTGAGAAGACATATTTATCTAGAGTAAGCTGTGTGTGTGTGTGTGTGCGTGAATGTGTGTGTGCTGCTACAAGCACAGAGGACTGTAACTTTTCCCTTGCACAGTACATTATGAAGAAGTCTGGAGTTTAGTCTCGACGGCTATATGGTCCTCAGGGTGAAAATATATTATAAAGCTATAACTACCCTCACAGACACTTTAACACCAGCAACTACTTATTTACACATACTGCACGCTGCAATAAAACACATAATTCCCCTCATAAATATATCCCTCCTCAAGGTGCTCTCTGTCTATCTGTCTGATTCATACCTTAAAAAATGAAACAAAATATATTTTAATAATGCATTGTGCTGCCTCTATCAGGGTGTGTGTTTTCTGATAGCACACATAAGCACAGGCACCTACTCTCACTTTGATTTGTGCTTACAATTGCTGACTGCTTTGTTATATGAATTCCCACTTTTGTTGCAGGAGGACCATTGAGAAAACACACAACACATTTCCTGTGAGACTCTGAATTGAACTCTGCAACTTTTCCATTATACCTTCAACCTTTCTGATGGTTTTACAGTCACTGCAAGCACTATTGTTATATATTTTTCGGCTAAAGATTATGTTTTCAAAAGTATTCACACTAACTTGTTTCACCCCAAGCTAGATATACCATTTACTGGTAAGATTGTCCAAAGGGTTGTGTATGCTTATTCTGCAATATAAATGCATTTTAATTACTTGACTCTGTGAGATAAAATGTGTTTCCATCCATGAAATAAACTTATAATAGATTACTACATGTACAATTAGCTACCCAAATGGTCTACCTAGGACTATAGGTAAAGGTTTACCTAGGGCTATAGTGAAAACTAATTCTGCCAACTCACACATTGCAACTTCACTTTGCTTTTTCAGGATGTCAAATAAAATTTCTATTTCTAGAAGGTCATGAATTGCAGATGTAGCATTAACTTTACCCTTTCATAAAATTCACCTTTAAAACATTTCTGCAGCTGCGTCCTGTGATCTGTGCTGACATCTCGGCACTTTGACGTTTGAGAAGGTGAGAGTGTGTAAGGCTGATGAGCTTTCTTCCTCTGTGAATCACATTCATGGCACTGAAGGAACTGTACAAGAGTGAATGTAGAAAGCACATCCTTCATGACTCATTCGTTTCTAACATGCATACAAGTTTCAACATGAAGGTTGTTCATTCCTTGCTGAAGTGTGGTAGTTCCCTAGAGATAACTTAACTGTAGGAGTCCACCTACAGTGTATAATTCTCCTTTCTTTCTAAAATTCTTAAATGTGCTGTATACAATCAGTTGTCTCTCTGTCTTACCCAGAATGACCCTAGGATCCGAACCAGCCAATCTTCAAAGCAGCATTCTCCAGAGAAACCTCCCTCGTAGCTGTTACTGAGAATCATCAGGCTATTAGATCAAAACAAACCTCAATGGTACTCATCCTCCCTGACCTTTCAATAGCTTTCAACACTGTCAATCACAAGACTCTCCTGTCCATTCTCTTGGAATTAGTTTCACAGCACAGTTTGCCTCTTTCCTGGATGGGACAACCATATCAGGTGATATGAAGGGTATCTGCTCCATGCAGACTCTCTTCCAGTGTCTCACAAAGCTTATTGCCTAGTCCACTTATGTTCTTCTCCTACACTGGGTCTCTTTGCATGGTAATATTCTCAAATATTTTTTTTTCATACCACTTAAATGTTGAAGGCACCCAACTCATCCTTTCCTTTCCTCCTTCTGAAATTGCTGCTCTGCACTGTTACTAGCATGTCTGGCAGACATCTTATCACAGCTGGCAGTTTACCAACCAAAACTAAGTCCTGACAAGATTGAGTTGCTGTATATTACTGAAAATACATTGCCATATCAAGATCTTTTGATCTCCCTGGAGATTTCTTGAATCACACCATCTAGCAATGCATGCAACATTGAGATACTTCCAGACAACCAACTATCCTTCTGAGCTCACATTGCTAACCTGACTTAGTCTTGCAGTTTTATCCTTTATCAACTGGGATCTGGCCAACCCTATCCACAGAAATCATTTTGTTTAGCTCCTTGACTCCTTAAAATTGGACTACTGCAACTGATTCCTGAAATTTCTTCCCCTACCAAAAAATGCATCAGCCAAATGCTGCCCTCACTCCACTGGCTTAAATAAAAACACTAATGCTTACATACAAAGGCAAACATTGATGAGCAACTTGTTCCCTTTGAGCCTCTAGCATGGTTCGACATGACACGCTGGTTCTCAAGGTACAAGGAAGACTTCTCTGCATTGGAATCCAGGTGGTGAAATGAACTTCTCTTGGATGTTTGAACTGCTAAATCTCTACCAGTTTTGCTGTACTAACTTCTCTCTAACAGGGTCCAGCTTGATGGAATTTGAAGAGCTGGTTATATTAAACTAGCACACGGTTATGTTCCTAATGGAAACTACAAAGCATTTTTGTACAGTAGGTCTGACTGGATAAGGGTGTTTGCTAAATACTGTAGATGTAACTTTACCCTTTCATAAAATTCTAGGTTAAGTGTGGTAGTTCCCAAGAGAAGAATCCTTAATGGATGAATCCACATCTTCTTTCTCAATCTCTTTATCTCTCCACCCTGAGGTATAGAAGGTCACCCTTTAGCAGCCATGTGCTTGATGACACCTGCAAGACTACATGGAAAAGCACTTCATGTTTGCCTGCATTTAACCTCCAGTCTGCAGAGTTCACACTGATAAGAGTCAGCTCCATTAATAATTATGTAAGCAAAAGTCCTTCTATGTCAAAAAGGCTTTTATATGAAATATAAAATATTAATTATGATGAGGTTAAAGTTTTTTTTATTCCAATACCTGCCATCTTTTATATTAGCAGTCCGGAAATGAACCATAGTTAAATGATTATGCAACTTTTCCTCCATCATGCAACATTCTCAATCAAATCAAATGCAGTAAAACAAAGCAGCATTACACAGCCCCTTGGAAACATTAGATAATGTGAACTGAATCAGACTGTGTCTCAAGTAGCATTGCCAGTGATGTTTCTTTGCGAGAGTGAATCAATACATACTGTGGCACTTTTACCCCAACTGGTCAAGCTGGGAAACTGTCCATGCCAATCTAGGCATTGTTCTCTGTTATGGCTAGATGTATGTAACATTAAAAAAGTGTAAATAAGTTGTTGCGTCTGTATCAACCCCTGCTCTGAGTATCAGCAATTGGAACAGATTGAATCCAAATGGGTGATGGATTATATTTTCTTATTTATTATATGACTAGGCAAAAGAAATCTATGAAAATCTAATGAGGCCCAATGCATGGAAGACATTTACTGCCTGCCGATCTATAAGGTCATTATGGAGTCTTGATTCATCTTTGACTGAGCAAGGTTATCTCTTTCTAAAACTATGTGCTAAAGTGAGAAAATGAAAAACCTGATGGCTTGGTTAAAACTAACAATGAGTTGCCAGTGTTCTAGAAAGTTCCACAAATTGTTTCTATCCCTATAGGGCCGTAGCAATTAATGTCAGTATCTAGCATTGAGTTTGAATACAGCCTTAAATTTTAAGAGAAATATAATCCTTATATAGGCCATATAATGGTAACACTTTACAAGATTGCTCAGGTGTTTGTGAACACCTATCTTATTCCTATAAAATGTTAAGGACAACTACAGTAGTTAATTACTTATGTTATTGGGAGAATGCAGTAATGAACTGAGACTTCAGCAGTAATTGCTTAGCATTACATTTCTCCTATAGAACTACAAGTAAACTCCAGCTCCTTTGTAATAATGAATAATTAATTACTGATCACAAGGATTAATTTCCAATAACAAAGCCACAGATCAACTAGCTCAACCTATTTCAATACTTGTATCTTAAATAAACATAAAATGTAAACTAATGTAAAGTAATGACTGAAGTATTATTGTGTTGTTCTTCAGTATTTAATGACGCTCTGGAATAGTATTATAAAGTGAAACTCATTAGTAATGGATAAAGAGTTACTGTGTTGTTCTTCAGTTGTTAATAACTGTGGGAAATTGTATTACACTTTGTAACCCATTACCAATTTTTGTTATTTAGAAAAAATAAATGATTTATAAAAAATGTATGTTAATGAAGAATATGTTACTCATTGCTGCATTACAACCTTGTACATGTGTAGGTTATGTTTGTCCATTTTTCTCTTTATATCTTGACTGGCTGAATAAAAACATTTCACCAACCTTGTGCACCTCTGAGGAGACCTAGTAAACACATAAATCATCTGAATTTAAACACTGAGGTTGAGGTGAATTAGGTATTAGATCTCCAGTAGGAAGATAAAGCATTGTTATTGGCAATTATTGCTTTTTAGTGTTTAGTGTAATTTATTGTTTTAGTTATTTTTCAGTTATCATAAAAGACCCATACTTTACTATTAGTTCTGCAGCAGAAATGTAAGATAAATGTAAGTAATTATTGCTTAAGATTCAGGTTATTAATGCATGGATAATATTGATCTCTTACCACATACTTAATGTGTAATTAGCTAGTTATTAGTATTTTATTCATATTTTATCTTGTATTTAGGATTGTACATTTTTACCCATATAATAACTGTGACTGCATACAAGAAATGTCCAGGGTAAATATATATATAACTTGATGGATCAATAGTGTTTTGGGGTTGTTCTGTGACTATTGTTCTAGAAGCACATAATGGCAACATGAATTTGATTATAGGGTATTTAAGCCTATAACCTAGTTGGTTCTGCCAGGAGGTTAAGATGTAAGAAGATTTGAAGGGGTGATGTAAAAAGATGATGACGTAAATAAACCTCCACAAAGATTTGCACAAAAATCCTTGAATAAACGCAAGCCTAAAGATCATCTGAGTCTCAACCAAAGATTACAGTCCTGAATAGACGGAAAAATGTATGAATCTAATAATATAAATAATCTTTTCATTTTCTGCAGAAGATCTGACCTTGTTAGTCATGACAGAAAGACGTTAATGCCATTCTTTTCTATTATTTTATTTTTTTTATCAGCTACTGTACGTGTTTGGAAAAAAGTGTGGTTAAATAAAGCATCACTAATTCCATGTGGAATTATTGCACATTTGGTTATTGTCATAAAGGGTGCCATATGTTCAGATGTGTAAATTCACAAAAAACATATGCTATCAGCAAAATGAATCAGGAACAATATGTTCTAGCACTATACGGTACAGTACTGCATGTATCTAAGTTCTATATACAAATAGTATGGTATATTTACAGCACATATTATTGTAAGTGACAGGTCATCCAGAAAAAAAAGGAAAAGAAAAACCCTATGGTCTTGTTTGCGCAACATTGTTTTTTGTGGCAAGGTAACTGAAATCCCCAGCATGAAACTTCAAAACAGTATGCATTAAGAGAAATATTTCTGACAGCTGACGGCAAGAAATGAAATTTATTTTAATGAAATAAAATTTCCAAACAATCTGTCAGCTGTCTGAATTGCACCATTTATTCCACTATGTCTTGGCATCTTTGGGTTTTGTGACACTTATACAGTTCTATCTGTAAAGCCCACCAACATTGGATCAAAGCCTATAATTGTGTCTGGTTTTGAATTGCCGCTGTGTCGTTATGATGCTGTGAAATCAAGGGTAACCCAGCATTAAGATAATGTGTACTCTTTCTGCGGGATAGATAGAATGAATTAGCACATTTGCTCCCCATGCTCTCTGGGTCCAGGCCACTCCAGAACGGAAATGAGCCATGAATGATGTGATTTGTTGGATGATCCCTGAGACCTTCTATGCACCGGTCCACTGCAGCATACAGCCATTCTACAGTCGGTCTGTTCAAAGCACCCATTAGGCTCTTACATTAGTGGTGCACAATAGTAGGTATTATCACTCATAGGAACAAATGACTTTCTAAGGTTTGCTATAGCTGCACTTTTAGTCTGCATAGTTGTACTCCTAGCATTGAAGGTGGATGTAACACAAATGTGACAGATACTGAAATCACAATGAGTGTGGCATTTATTATTTCTACCAAATACATGCACATAAACATATCTGTGAATGTGTGTGAGTGAGACACAGAGAGCGATAGTGCATTATGCAGCACAGCTGTGCCTGGATTACAAATGCCTGCATATTAGAGGTTTATATCAGATGGCCCTTGCTGCTCCTGCCCTAGAATCCAGCCCACGAGTTTAAGCTCTCCTCACTGCATTGGCTGGAATGAGCTCATAACAACTGCAGGCACCTGTTATAATAATAGCATACTGATTATCATTACCACCTCCCCCACCATGGCAGCCACAACATCAAAGACGACTTCTAATCCAGCTATAGCACCATATAATAATTATGTCCAAGAGTTTATTTGCTTTATTTTGCTTAAATGAGAGACTACACCATATTATTAAGAATAGCTCTATTCAGGGCTGCTGCATTGCAGCCAATTTTTGCTGCCAGCCATCAATTTTGCTTAGGTTGACACATCGTTTTGTTAAGAGAACATTTTAACAATTAGTAACCCTCATACATTCAGAAATGAATATAGATCAAAATCTAGAAATAAAGCTGACCGACTTTGCTGCTAGACAGAATAAGATAGAGACTCAGAGTCTACATTTAATCAACTATATATTTAAAACCAAAACACATTTAAATTAAATAAATTTTGGTCCCTTTAACATAGCAGCCATCAGTAGGTCCGGATTTATTGTATATTCCGTACTCTTATTATTACCTGTTTTAGAATAAAGTGTCTTTTTTTCTGAATGCTTCATAGTATTTATTAAATAGCTGAATAATTTCGGAATAAAAAGCAGTGACATGCGATTGAGATGACAAAAAAATATGAAGTTACTGAAGGGTTATTTAGTTATCTCAAATCTACAACACATGTTAGTTGGGTCTATATTATCATCTATTTTAATAATTTCCTTAAGATATATTTTTCCTGAGATAAAAATAGTCAGGGAAGGGCTCTGTTCATGACCGTTTATACAACCCACCAGTAAAGTTCTTATGAAATCAAGACAACCGATTTTAAGCTTAACAAATGTGGCTTCTGACATCAAATGGAATCATTCAAACCCGAATCAGAAACTACACCAGAAACTATGCTCCCTTAATTCTCATCATTCAAATTAGCTTCATTTATTTTCATTAATTTCATTCATTTCATGAATAATAAAGAGATTATTTCTGAATGACAAAGATAGCCTCACATTCTGCGCAGAGTGTCTTTTTTTTCTTGATCGGTTTCTGAAATGGTGCTTTTAAGTTGTTACTGTAAGAGTGAGGCCTTACCTAAGCAATCAGCCTGTGTACTAGAAGCTGTTAAGCCATTTGTGGAAGCTGTCACAGTCTCCCTTTCCCTCAAATCTGAGCTGTTACACAGTTTAAAGTGCTATGCATTTTATTCAAACCCTGCCATCTCTGGCACCAGGAAGAAGAAAAGAACTCTATTTTTGTGATCATAGTGCAAAAACAAAACACGTGCTAGGTACGTAGTGCATTTTTAGATTCTTTACGATCGTCAGCACAGATGGTGATGTAAGTAATGTAAATGTGAAAATGGGGTTGGGATCGAAAGAATTTGAGGTCGATATCCTATCAAATCAACCCCTCTCTTTCCCTTTAAGAGCCAACGGGTAATGTTTCCATAATCAAATATTTTACAATCTGACAACTTTTAGAGCAGCAATAACCAGCTAAATGACAGAGCTTACAGCAAAACTGTCTGCTAACCAGTAAATTACATTTTCATTGGCAATTGTTGTGTTTTAGCTAGAGGGTGGGTGGCTAGCCCTTTAAGTCCCCTGCTGACTTGCTTCTGCAGCAGAAACAGCAGCATGAGCTTTCACCTGTCACAAGGGCTTGAGGTAGGGGGCTGAAAACAGCTTGGTAATGCATCACAATTCATCCCTGCCACACCTTCTTTATAGACACATACACCAACACATGTTTTGATAGAATAAAGAACCCAGACATTATTTATCAGAAAGACAACACCAACATGACCCTCTCTTACCTGCTCTGTGAACAGTGGGTCTATTAATCTGTTAATCCATCTATTAATCTATCCATTATCATTATAGAGCACTAGCATTCACCTTATCTTAACCTTTATCTTCCCCTTTATGTTCCCCTTTATCATCCTACATTCATGTTTCATTGCCGAAGAGCACCGCATTACAAGAGTTTCATTCAGGTAATCATTGTGTGACAAAAGGAAAGCTGACCCCTGAAGTCACACACTTATTAAAACTATAATCCCTTGGAGTGTTAAAACATTCATGTACAGCCATTAGCTTTAATAGATAGCTCTTTGTTCACTGCATTTTAGAGGTTTTGAAAAGAGGAATGAACCTAGAAATGCTGTTGCACACTAGACATCACCTCCAATTTTGAAAAGAAATCTGCAAAGGATTAAAGCCCTGAAGTCTAACTTGTGCCCCAGTGATTGACTGTTTAGGTAGTCTAATGATACAATGCTATTCCTTGGGGAGGCATTTTCTTGGCCTTTGCTCTTGCTGTCAATCAAGCGTGCACCAAAGCACAGTAAATCCCAAAAATAGCATCAAAGCCTCCATTTAAGCCTCATTAGCAAACACACTGTTGCCAAGATCAAGTGCTGCTCCTACACCTCAGCGGTTAAGCCAGACGATTTACAAGATCATTTAAGCAAATCGTATCTGGCATTCCGTGGACAAAATAGTGAAAGTCAAAAAATCTCCTCCACATCTTTTTTTTTTTTTTTTTAAACATTTTTTATACCTGCACTTTATCTGTCTGTAGAGTCTACACATTACTGTTATAGAAGCATTGAGGTGGAAAATATGATCACCCAAGCATCACTGTGTGAAATGCTTTGAATACCGAGATATTACATGTTTTTGTGTCACTTCCAAATATGTCAGATTGTTTACTTTAGCACACACAGCTTGAATCGTGACCACATTAGCTCCACCCCCACAAGAGACCAGATTATACCCTTTATTTAACCCAAACTTCATACTGATCAGAATTTTCCTTTTTACACTGAAATGAAATGAATTTTGTTAATGTTGATGAATGTTGGTTCTGTTTTGTTTTCCTATTCCTTTCATTACCGTGCCATAGATAATGTTGATGTGTTATATGCCTGCAATCCTTTTTTTAATCATGAGCTGAGGTTATTGCATGCATGGAGTTTTTCATGTTTTTCTGGGTTTCCTCCAGGTTGTGCAGGAGTCCTGTCCACAGTTTATTCCATATGGTTGGTTGTGTATTTCTGGGGTAAGCCCGATTTGACAAGGATAAAGTATTATAAAGATTTTAAAAATGTTCTATATCAATTAAAAACCTCTGACTAACCACTCAGAAAATCTTGAAGCATCATAAGTATTTATATGTAATAGTAATCAATGCCTTCTCTCTGTAACAGGTGTCTACACAAAAATTTCTAAAATAAAGAATCCCATTGGTTTGTTTAGCCACACACACACACATTTTAAGAGTGAGTGAAAGACAAAAGGAGAGGTTGGCATCAATCCTCCTCTCACTCTGATTGAATGGTAAGGTTGTTATCAGAACTGCTCACAGTGGACAGGCTTCTCACGGCAACTATCACACAGTTCAAGCCCGCCCAAATATTCATCTACAGTACATGCTCTACAGAATAACATCCTAATTTTCCTCAAAAGCAGTGCTCTGACATACAAAACAATGCAGTGCTAACTAACCTCTCTCCTGTGCCCTGTCTTCCTCTTTTCCTGTCTTTCTCTAGTGCAGCCATCCACAAAAACTGCTGCTTTCTCTATTCTCTTCCACTCTAATCCTCAGATTTCAGTGTTGGACAGCTCCCTGTCTGCCAAAGCACTTCAGTGTTCCATTGTTTCAGTCCCAGCGTCATTAGACAGCTCTCCTCATATTTACAGCCCTTGGCAAGAAAAAGCTTTTCCTCTTTCCTTGCTGATGCTGACAAGCTTAATGTTTACACACTGTGGTTAGTGAAAGCAGGTCAGAAAAGATGGTGATACTGAAGATACAGAAATGCATTTTGAATGTGCAATTAACCTAGTCTGATATCATCACCATTGTTTGAAGGGTACGATATTGTTTAATATTGCTTGTTACAGGGTGCTAAAATTTTAGTAGTAATTCTTCAGGCACTTGCTGTAGGTTTTGAATATCAAGGCAACTCAACACTGTTTTCCCGAGTACACGGAGCAATAATAAGACAATTTGGTTGTTTATTCATTGTTTTCATTATTTAGATTTCTGAACTTTACCTTTTTTTGTATGCTCTCTAAGCTATTAGACATTGTGCCAGAACACGATTCATTAAAGCAATTCTGCAATTTAGCTGTAGCCAGCAGCTTGCACTGTGGTGGTCTCACAGCCATCATGACTGTGTATGTGTGATGTGTGGGTGTGTGACAAAGAGAAAGAAAGAGAGAGAGAGAGAGAGAGAGAGAGAGAGAGAGAGAGAGAGAGAGAGAGAGAGAGAGAGAGAGAGCATTGTGTACTGATTTTTTTAAGCAAGATGAATGATAGAAAGTAGAGACCCTGAGACCAACATAGAACCAGGAGGAGAAGGGAATTAGAGACACTGTCAAAAGGAGGCTAGGAAATAGAAGAAGGGGGAAAAAGGGAGAGATAAGAGACCTTCCTTGTTAGAAGAGTGAGGAAGTCTTTAGAGAATAAAAGAGAGACAGTAGAGACACAGGAAGTGAGCAGATCCATTTTACTCAGCAAAAAGCCTTAGGGCACTAAATGGAGAGTGACATTTTAAACAGTATGCATAATGAATAAGGGCTAGCAATGAGAAAAACACTACTGAGAAATAGCCCCTCTACTGCCATCTTAGGAGCAGCACAAGGGCAGCTATTACACTGATACTGTGGCATTTCTGTATAATGTCGATGTGACCGCTATAGTAACTACATACATTCATGAAGTTCAAAAATATCATACACTAATACCAATAATGCAGTTTCATTTTTTATCTTTTTTGAAAGATGTCTGTCCAGATGTTCCTCCAAACCAGCAGGGGGTGACAGAGAGCAGGTGAGTAGCTAGATTGTTCAATTTATCCTCTGTAGTTGAGCAGACCACAACAACAGGCACATGGAGGGGCACTGTCATGTCTAATCCTCTTAAAGTAGATATACAGGCTGTCAGGCCTGGTGCAAATTACCATATATCACAAACTGCACAGTTCAGCCCAGACATAAGCTTCTGAAATGGCTAGGATGAGAGAACAGACAGAAATGAAATGGAAACACAAACAGATAAATACCCTGTCATGGATTCTATGCCTCAATATGCCAGAGAAGGTAAAATGCTGCTTGAAGAAAGCTTTGACAGCACAACTATATGTGCAAAATTCTTGGTCACAGGGCAGGAGAAAGAAAGACATAGACAAAGAGAGAGACATAGTGTTGTGACAAGAGAACGAGACATAGTGACAGACCAGGGATGAGCATTGGAAGGGGATATCTGTCTTCCAGTTTGATCCAATGTCATCCTGTCCTTAATCCATCAGGAAGACTCAGAGAGGGCATAGTGAAGAAGGGAGCAAGACAACAAATAAAAAAGTGAGGCAGAGAGAAGTTTAATATGTTTGTGTATAAAATATTTAAGATCCCCGTATTAATCTGCTGCCTCTCTGTGGTCACATGGAACAGGACATGGACAGGAAGCTCAAGCTTTATCTGCCTTCTGCCACTAGAGGACAAGGCCTTCTGGACAAGGTCCAGAGCAAGACCATCTTCTATTAACTCGATGATGGGGCATAAAGATGAGCAATGGTCTGTTTAGTACATGCTGCTGTTTGTCTGATTAATAAACAGAAGACATGTTTTCCTCTCTTGTGTACTATAAATGCACAGAGGATGATTAATGGCATCGGTTTGGGATGTGTAATGAGAGCTGACCCCATGAGCCTAAAGCCCTCACCCACTGTAACAATGCTCAGTGGCACAGGCCTGGAGGGGTGCAGTAGCTAATCTAGGCCACCATATCCACAGCCGCCCCATCTGGACAAGTAGTCACTGCACACACACACAAACACACACATACACATAGAGTCATGTATACCAGCAGAACAGATGTTGTGGATGACTGAGGCACAAGGCTGGGCTCAGCTATTTTACATCACATGCCCAGTATTTACTCGATTGAACCTGGGTCTGGCTTGGAGGAGGAGCAAGTCTAGTCTTATCAGTGTCCTAGTTGCTTTAAGCACACCCTCATTCATACAACATAGTACAGGTTAAAGCTCGGTATCCCACTATATACAATGATAACCTCTTCCTGTTTATCAGAATGTGACTGTACAGACACTGAAGTGTTTAGATTTAAGTGGTGTTCAGGTTGCAGCCACCCCAACAGCAATCCCATACATAATGCAGTGAAACACCAAAAAATAGACATGGCTATTTGCTTTTCTACTGCATTGTCCAAACTTATATGATATTTTTCATTCAGCCATTGTTTAATTATAAGTAAGCAATTTATCCTGGCCATAGTTTAGTGGATCCAGAGTTTATGCTGAGAACACAGAGAACAAAGTAAAAAAAAAAATACACCTGAGAAGGGACACTAAATTCATGCCATGACATTGCATACACATTCAAACAAGGGAAATATAACAGCCAGTTCACCTACCAGCATGTTTTTGGGAGGTGAAATGAAACTGGAGTACCCAGAAGAATCCCACACGGACTCTTTGCTGCACCACTGTGCTGCACGACTCAGCTACTTCTTGCTCATCTTCCGCCTCCAAAGTGCATATTGGTTGGTGTGTAACCTAATTCATGTTATGAAGTTAAAAATTAGAAAAATGTATTTGTACTGGTGGGAAAAGACAATGGCTTGGCTAGTCAGTGCTCTGTGGTTGCAGTCTTCCCTTAACTACTGTTTAATAAGCAGTGCAGTATAATGTAACAAACTTAGATATGGAATAATATGATAAGAAGCTTAGATGTCCTATATAAATATACTATATGGCCAAAGGTTTCTGGACACCTGATCTTCACATTCATATGCACTTTTTTAAACTTCCAATTCCAAACGGGCTCCCTTTGCTATTACAGGATTGTCTGAAAGGACTTTCAAGCAATGCTGTCTGGATTTTTCCAACTCAGGCACTAGATCATTCATGTGGTCAGGTACTCATGTTGGACAAGGAGGAATGGGGTGCAGTCAGGGTTGCCAAAGGTGTTCTTTAGGGATAAGGTGAGGATCTAGGGCAGTCTGCTGTCCTGCTGGAACTAGAGCTAGGCCCTTTTGAAATAAGCCCTTTATTTCCAGTGGAGAGACATTATATCCAATTGTGTGCTTCAGACTCTGTAGCAACAGTTTGGGAAAGGCCCACTTATGGGTGTGATGATGAGGTGTCCATAAACTTTTGACCATATAGTTGGTAAAATCACTCAAGGTATGTATGTAAGAGCTATAACGCTACTGACATAATGGTAGAAAAGACCTTTTTTTGCCTGCAAGACGTCTAGTTCAGATTTTGAGAACCCAGTTTAGTTTGATGTCTGTAGCAGTAGTGCCCACTAGAGCACTAAGATCCCATACAAACTTGTGTTCAGTAAAAGGCACAGCAGGGATATTGCTGCAAGAGAGTCTGTATACCTGCATTTTTCTTTCCCTTATTGCTGATAAGACTATCCAGTGTCAGCACATCTGACTATGCATCACATCATGTAGGTATTGCCCACACACTCACCACTACAACATATTGCATCAAACTGCAGACATCGCACATATGCCCACCTGTTTGCACACTCGTACACCAAAATTATGAATCATCCACATTCTATATGTAACTTTTTCAACAATCACTTGAAACACACGTCCCTACTTTCACCCTCGATCCTGATAAAACACAGCTGGCGTATTACTCCGTTCAGTAGTTTGTTTGGGGTTTTATAAGTAACCCACTGCTTTCTTTAAAAATAAACTTCCTTCAGGCATTTCTAGTATTCCCTCCTACTGTGACTTCTAACTGCATAACCCAAACTGAGCTGTTCTGACAGAGAAAATCATCCATCGCCATAACCACTGTCACACTGCCTCTTTTGCTCTTTCAGTACTAAAATGACTGCAAGTCAGATACACAAAACTGTGACCCTACACCAAATACATCTCTGTCTGCTCAGCTCCCACTTGCTACCTGTAAGACCCAGACATGGCTCTAGAAGAAGAAAAAGAGTGAGCTGATTTAATGAAAATGGATCCGGCTCTAAGAACGTAACACGGCGACAGGGAAAGGGAAATCCAACCATCTCTCTCTGTGACCCTCAAATCTACCTCTTCAATCTCTACTTAATCTCCATTATTCCACTTATAGTTCCACTCACTCAAGTGACTGGCCTGGTTTGCAGGAACAAGGGGGTACACAAAGGACACACCAGCAATCCTACAACCCGGATGGATATACTGTATAATAAACAGAAATTGAGAGATGTGTGCCCACAGACACATGAAATCTTACAAGGAAGGTGAAGCTAGGAGTGTGGCTCATCTTGGCTTAATTTCACTCTGCGTGCTATAATACATCTTATTATATCCCTACAGTGGCACAGAGCCTGCTATGATCAAAGCTTTCATATCTAGCATTGGAGGGTCTGAGTGCACAGTTTGGCACAGAGTTTTAAGCTGTTTAAGCTCTTCCATCACTAATGAAGCTGCAGGACTCACAGAAATATGTGTGTGCAGGGGGTATTTTTATTTAGAGCTCCATCCTGTTTTAAAACTTACAACAAAATGATGAACATATGAATTGTAGTCATCATGTAAAAGACAAGGCCCTGATAACATGTACAATATAAGCAGATTTACATATACAAATTACAAAGCAATCTTGGAGTGTCGTGTCCCTGTATAAGCAAGGTCTCCTAGTTAAATTACAACCGAGAAGACAAATGCCAAATTCCAACCAAGGACATCTACGTTTACTGTTTTGCAAATCTATAAGTTGTTCAAGGGGCAGCAAGGTGGAACAGTGTGTATCACTGCAACCTCACAGCTTCCCAATCTCTGGTTAGATCTTGAGCTGAGGTTAATGTGTGGAGTTTCACATGTTCTCTCTGTGAAAGTGTGAGTTTGGTCTGGGTTCTATCACCTCCCGAAACATGCCAGTTGGTGTTAGCTACTCTAAATTGGCCCTAGGTGTGAATGAGTGTGTGAATGTGTGTCTGTCCTAAAAGGTAAAGTATATTAGCTCATGTCTTTTCCTGTACTCCCAGCCTAGTCCTGCCTGAAGAAGAATGAAGGATATGGGGTTTAAGAGTTACATTGGTTTAAGTCTAAAGAAGTGCAGGTGAACTGCCACAGAGTTAGTCTGCAATGTCACAAACGTAACAAATGTCGCAAACAACTAGCTCCTACAATGTCATGTAATTGAGAAAATTGGGGAAATTAAATGTTAATGGACAAAAAATTACAGCCTACGTTAATCATTCAACCTTTAACCCAAAAGAGGATATAGTATGCAAATACACAATCAGGGACATTTATCTCCTGCTTAACTGCTAACAGCTTCAGTAATTTCTTGTAAAATGTATAAATTTAAAATGAGTATTAATTGGAGTAGCATCACATTAATGTCAGTGGCAACAATGATACCGGTTGGGATCCACTTTGGGAATTTTGCCACTGCGTTATCAAAAAACACATTTTGGAATACCAAGGCTCTAACTGTCTTTGTTCAAAATTGCGTTATTTACACAAAGTGTATCTGCTTGACTTATTGGTATTATAAAGTTTATCTTGTGTATCATCATCCAACCACAATTTACCATTTACCTTCTTGGCCAATCCAGCGCCTCCTTTCTACGAGGTGCGTTTGAGTTGCATTAAAAACAGCTTCATTTTTATTTTCATTGTTCTTAATTTGAGGATGCAAATGTTTGTGTGTATTAGTTTTTATAAAATTCAATTTTAAGAGTTTCAACTACAGTTTCATTTTAAAGTAACATGAATAATGTCTTTTATTTGTTTATGAAGTTATACTAAAATATTCTCTAATAGAAAAACAGAGTCACTCAGACCAAATAATTCAAGTTATAAATCAAGTTATAGACTGTAGTTATAGTGCATATAATTTATGAAGTAATACTTGCTTATACTTTTGTATGTAATTGGTAATTTAGCTACAAAATATACAAATATAAACATAAGCCTTTTATGACTCGGTTGTATAAAAATATATATCTTCTTACTACTAGAAATAGACATTTATTAAGAAGCAATGCATAATCCATCATTCTAAGACACTCTTTAAAGAGGTACAATCCCATTACTCCCTTTTACCTCTTTAACATTGTATTTAAATAATCACTAAAGAGAATGGAAGTAAAAAAAAAACGGAAGTAGACACACAAATACAGGCCTTAATCTCTGAGGTTTGAAACCTTCATGGAGCAAAATATTTAAATCACAAAACATATTAGAATTCTAAAAGGTCTTTATATAGAAATATTATGCTGACACTCAAACACAAACAACTGGTCACAGAAAGGCCATCAGAAGCACAAAAAAATCTGCTTTCTGGAATCTTTCAGTAATATACTGACATCTGGCTATGAGGCAAAGCACAAAGTGAAAATTTTCCAGTATAATGTCCAGAAAAGGTTATTAAATGCTGAGTGAAAGAGGAACACCAGAGGGACCATGCAATCTGAATAGAAGCCAGTAGAAAACTGGTCCAGATGCCAAAGCATCGACCAATAAAATATTTATGCTACAGAGATCTACAAGCTTCATAGAAAAGTGTGAAAAACTTGATTTTTTTTTTTAACATCAACCACTGTACATTCTGTAGCTGCTGAGTAGCAGAACAGAAAAGCATTTGGCATATTGTCGGAAGACTGCGTGTTCAGTTCACAATGATGACATCCATGACCAGGAGCCAAGAGAGCTAATTTGGCGTTGTTTCTGGGTAGGAGGTGTTGTTTTACTCTCTCTCTTCCCGTCAGTCATAGTGACACTATCCAATGGTGGGTGCCTGTGAGAACATGTAATATGTTGAAGAGGGCAAATAATGCTTTCCTTTGAATATTATTCTGCAGCATGAGCTGCAGTTTGAAAAGGTGTGGTTGGCTGGCTTCACTTGTCTCAGAGGAAACATGTGATACTGTAGCTTTTACCTTACACACTTGGCAGCTATTGCATAATGGGGGGAGCTGAATAACAATGGGAATTGGTATTTAAACAAATTAGAGAGAACAAAATAAATATACAGAAATGTAATAAAAACAAGATATAATCAAAGTTCTACTTGATTTGCCATATTGATAACCATACACCAATCACTCATGGTTAACCATTAAGATCTAACAGTTGCAGCTATTCGGGCAGATTAGTTGCTTTTCTGGATCTTTGTATGCTAGGAGTTTCAGGTAGCTAGACCTTCACAAATTTTACTTGACCACCCAATATAGATTTATTTCTAGTATACTTCTGTGCTGTTTTTATATCAGTTCCTCTCACTGGGCTCATGTGTTCTTCTCAGTCTGCTTGTGACAGGTGTTTCATGAGCTGAGCGTTATTGTTCAACATGTACCCATCAATGATTTAATGCCCAACATCAAATTGAAAGACTGAGATGTTGAGAAGAGTATTCTAGGCAGAAGATCTGATATATAATTCACAATGTTGCCTCACAGACTAAGCAACTGTTGTTTTTGACTCTCTAAAACATAGAATGTAAGTGAGGAGATCTTAAATTATAATACTGTTTTAAAGTGATAAAGAAGTAGGTTTGTCAAATTAGGAAGACATGGAAAGAAAATAAGACAGCAATACATGGGAAACTTTTCTTTTCCAGGAGATGGTATCATCCCCCTGGAGGAGACTTTCTTCACCATACCAGGATTACAACAGCGAACCAGACTTTGCTAGTCCAGACAAAAGTGATGGCCTCTTTCTCACTCAGTACCTCAGGCACACTTGCGTCTGAGTCACTTAGATACTCGCATGCACATATCCCACATGGCACACAGCACAAGGCTCTGCAGAGTTGCATTATACATGAGCAGCTAGCTACCACACTCCCATGTTTGCACAGTTACAAACACCTACATAATTAAAGCTTATAATACATGCTTTATGATGCAAAGAGCCTGACTGCAACTGAAACAATGGGACTGATCCTTAAGTGTATTGTTCTCATCATATATGAATTATTAACAAACCCTTTGCCCTGACCTTGAACATATCTCAAGCGAGCTTTCTTACAAAACCACAGACACTATAACACAAGTTTCAGCAGTTTGCTTTAAATGTTTTTCTTTTCTCTACAGTAATGCACATTAAAATAATTAATAATCATGGCACATTAATAATACCATTCTCAATTTTAGCATTTGTCAAAATAATTCAGAGGAATGACTACAATTCTCCTGTTTTATGCAAAATTTTACGCAAAATTGGAGATTAAAAGTCAAAAACTTAAAAGGGTAATTTTTATGTTTGTGAATACACACAATAGATCACAAAAGAGATTTACACAGTGATTTGTAGCCATAGAACTGCCTGTTAATCCAGCTTGTTATTTAAATTGGCTAATGTTTGTCATTGATCCAGTGTATCCGGTGCTGATCCCAGGAATACAGCCCAGATAACATGGTAGTCCATCTCAGAATACACAAACACTCACACATACACACACACACACACACAGTCATTCACATCACATCTTGGGAGCAATTTATCCAAGCCAAATTGGTAAGAAACTAAAGAATGTTTATGTTGAGGAACCTCTTTCACAAGTTTGGATTTGGTAAATTAAGTTAATAAGAATTTTGGGGTGACATTGACATTGTTAGGAATACAGTAGCCAGTAAAAACATTCTATTTTTTTTTTCACAGGTACACCTGTGCATTGTTTGTGTTGTCAGACACTTTTTGCTTTTTCTCACCGGGAAGGGAAGCTTATGAAAGTTAGATCCTCCAAAATTTAGACAGAGTTGGAGAGGGGGAGAGAAGTATGTCTCCTCAAAAACATCTATGCCCTTCTCCTCCAATCAAGGAAGTATGGTAAGACTCCAGAGCAAGCACCCATAACTCAGGCAGAACACAGCTTCCTGACAGCATCTAGACTCCCAGTGGGTTTGCTGGTTGCTTTCACGAACTAGAGCAGCAGCGTGCTGTCAGTGATGGGTCTGCATATCCCACATCCTTCACTCTTTCCTATTCTAATTACTCCCGCCTCCAACATGGTGGCACTCTGCTGAGAATGTGCAAATCTCGCTTCAATTCATCCTTCCATCACTGGGTAAATTGATAGCGGATTCCATGGGGCCCTGCGGGTGTGGAATTCGATAGAGGGGATCTAAGTGGCTGAGATCAGATATGATGAACTGTAATCCCCTTGGCACCAGCTCAGCTGTGTGTAATACTGTCTTGCTCTAGCTATAATGCTCGTTACAGAGAAGGATATGAGCTGCATTCGTTGTCTGTAAAAGCAAGGGTCGCATCGCTACATGAACGGCCATGAGTATCTAGATTGCTGTGTCTTACATGCCAGTAATCTGGATAAATTACACCACCCTCATAGATCACCATCAGCTGAGCAGGGCTGCAGTGCAGGTCTGTCAAAAGTGAACACTATGGCTATACTGCAGTACTCTACCGCACTCCTGCTCTGGTTTCAGACCCTGACAGATACATCAATCCAGGCTTAAGTACCCAATTACCATAAGTGATGTAAGGTGAGTGTAGATGCTGATCCCACTCTAGAGTAAAATTTGATGGCAAAAAAAACTTGAGGTTAAAATGCTAAAGTCAGGGTTGGTATCTTTTTTATACAGCCAGAGCAATATAAACTGACAACAATTCAGAATGTGCACTTTTTTTTATATGAAAAAGTCGTGCTTCTCCTTTTGGCAACAATGTCTTCTGTCACGTTGCTAAAGGTGTGACTTTCAGGTACATTCAGAAAGCATCTGCACTCTAAATTGATTCCTCTAGTACAGCCTTCCTGGGACATCCTTTCCATATTTAAAATAAGGTTTCATTAATTATACATTATTCATCCAACACGCATTCCACATGTTTCCCTTCCTGGGCATTAATATTTCAGCCTCTGCCACAGCATCCCATGTGTCCAAGATCTCTGCATTCCACTGGACATTTTGCTCTCATAAATCACTTGGTGACATTAAAGAAGCCTAAGATGGCCTTCAGTGCCACTTATTGCAGCCAAATATTGAGCCACGTCAACTTCCCTGCCTCCCACTAGACTGTAAAGGGTCAGACATACAGCAGGCAGAAATGTCACTGACAAACAGGGCCAGGCTTGAGAGGAACCTCTGTCCAGCCAGAATATAGATGGTCACTGTAAATCTTACCCACAGCATGGTTAAATGTCTTCAAATCCAATTCACTGTAAGAGTAAAAATCTTTTGGGTCACACCTGGCTTGGAGATATCATTACAATGCCAGAAAGCAAAGTATCACTCCCTAAGGGTCTGTCTGTCTTCCTATATCTCTTATCATTTTGGATTGGTTGCTGAGGGTCATGTGACAGTCCTGCTGCTGGTATCTGGGGAGAGCAGTGTGTTGATGGCAGCCAAAGCCCAGATGACCTCCCCTGGGTCTGCTCTAAATGGATTTCTGTTTTTCATCTCTAATCCTAATGTTTAAGCATGTGCAACACTGAGACTGCTGACGCTGACGCTGCTGCAGCTGACGTGAACAGTAGGCATGCTCCGTGTTAGCACATCAAAACAACTCTGCGTTTGCCTTCACTCCTATTACCTGAAAAGCCTTCTGTTTGATTGACTCGACTGCTATTTCTTGGTTGTGTGTTTTGCCAAAGATCTAGCCTTGCGTATTCCCTCCCTCCCTCCCTCCCTCCCTGTTTCTTCCTCTGCATGCCTTCATTCCTGACAAAAACCCATACTAGCACTCTACCTTCTGACTCGTACCACTCTAACATGGAAGATGCGTGTAGAATAACAATGATGAGTTGGTTGGTGTGCCTCTCCCCCAATTTTGCCGGCAGTCAGCAAACTGCTAGATGCCTCTTCACCTCCTCATACAGGAAGCAATGAGGCTGTGCACAGAGCAAGTGCACCAAACAGAAACACAGACACGGGATGTGAGGGGACACTCACACACACAGGGTGCACAGACAGGCAATTTAAGAGAAAGAGTGGAAGATAAACACAGATAAAAAGAAGAGTGAAACAGCTAAACAGGAAAGGAAAGAAGAGAGTTTCACAGGAGGAAAAGGTGAAGTGCAGTACAGCTGGAGACAAACAAAAAACAGGTTCTCAGATTTCACTGCCATTCCTAATAGATGGCTGCAAACCCACTGCAGAAGAAACAGAGATTAATTCAGACATGTCTTGTGTGATGGGATCCATTTGAGTGATATTAAAATGTTGTTAGTCTCTCTTATCCAATTCGCTCGGCTGGAATACAAGCACAGGCTCTCCCGATGTATTATCATACAAATCTAACCTAAAGATGGATGTTCGGGCATCTGGTCACTACAGGCCATTTTATCATGCACTTGCCCAGAAGACATTGTATGGCTCTGGCTCGACTGGAATAGATTACATTAAATTGTGATAGATTACCTTATACAATATGGCAGAAAGAAATTGAAGTCTATTTTACAGGCAGCCAAACCTCATTCTTTTACTGCCACTAAGGATGAACTTAAAAACGTCACACATTTCCAACAGCAACACCTATCATAGGATCCAAAGGCCATGTGGAGTGTGTGCCTTAGGGGCAGCTCCCAGTCCTGCAAACACATAAAGCTGTAGTCATAAAGAACTCAGCTGTATAACCATTGCTACCTCCATCATGATCAAGGATGTGACTGAGAATGTCATCAACACATGAATAAATGAGGGCCATGAGGTCTGTAGAGGCTTTCAACCTATCCATAAACACCCCACCACCACCCACCCAGGTACATAAAGAAACATCATGTCACTGAATATAAAAATAAAAATTGAATCACAGCATATTTATGACATCCTAATATTATGTTTAACCAATATGCTGTTAACTGGATAAAATATGTGAAATTAATTTGACTCACTCTTCAGAATTCTACATTCACACCTATTAGTCTGAATCAGAGTGAAATTTGGTACCTTTTACAAGCCAAAATGCAAACCAAACCAAAAAAAAGGGAAATGTAGCGTTGAATTTGCTCACAAAAAACTAATTCAAAAGCTTTTATACCTATTAGTCCGTTTATAGCATCTACATCAGTGCAAAATGTAATGTTTTTTGGCCTGTTTGATATTTTGTTCGCTTGGTACCTTGAATGTTAGACGGGAAACCTGTTTATATGAATCTGATGCCTCTTACAGTACAATAACAGCCAAACATAAGGTGCAGGTTTTACTAATATCTTACTTATAGAAAACTGATTTCACACCAAAATCTGAAATCCAATTCAATCCATTAGGACAAAATCTGCTTCTCTTCTGAGTTGAGGTGAGTTTAACAACTTAAAGGCATCTAAAATGTTAGGTAATTTTTAAGTATAATTTTTATAACACCTTTTTCTTTGATATTCAACAGTTGTTATAGTTGTCTATACCTGTACTGTGGTAATTGTGATGTATAAAAGGGTATTTGATTGATTTTTAGATAAGGGTTTAGTCTGTAGTAGTAATATAATATTTATTTAGACTAAACCTGTCACATGTGAAAGGAACAGACATGCACTGCACATGATTTAAAAAAAACCCTAAGAACAAAAAAAAAAATGCCTGTGTTTTTTTAATTGTTTGCATTAAATCAAATTTCTTAATTTTTTCTTAAATTTCTTAAGAAATTAAATCAGATTTCTTCAGCTTAAAAATTGTAGGTTTCACCTTTCAGTAAAATCTGTGTAATTTTTGACCAATACTAAACCAGACAACATTACTGATTTTAAGAATTTTGAGCTTTTAAAAATTGGATCCTTAAAGTTTTTGTTTCACATTAATCACACCCTAATCCATAATGTAATTTTAAAAAGGAAATTAGGGTGTAGAGATGATGCACGGACACAAAAACCTTGGACCGATACCCCTTTACAAAGCACTCTGTGATGAGTTAATGCATTAAGCATTAAGCCCTATGTAAATTGCTGAAATTATCATCTTAAAGCTGATAATTGGTAGTGACACTCACAATTGGTGGCCTGTTTTTAGGACCCTGCTTTCTAAATAAACAGCCTTCTGGATTTGATTAGAGAAGAACATTTAATTAGCACACAGAGTAGTGCTAATTCCCCACTGTGGCTCATCCTCTGGATACAAGTCATGCTGGTGCCATTAATATTTCCCTCTTTTATCTGAAGAGATGAAGTAATTTCATTAATGCCTGGTTATCACACTACTTTGAGAATGGAGTTAGTGTTCGCAAAAAGCATACCTGAATATGTAGATAGAACTGTATAATAGACAAGTAAAGAGAGATATACACTTAACAGCAACCAGGAATCTCTGCTTGCAGCTCTTTTGTACCTATAATGAAAACCTTTCTAGAGCCAGAACCTTCCTTCGTACTCTCGTCCTCCCTGTGGTAGAGCTCTCAGACTAGTTTGCGGCCGCTGTCTCCAGTCTACCCGCCATACCTACTGCAGTACTCATATCTTCACTTATCTAAATGGAATCTTTTCCTTGAGACTTGATCTGTGCTGACAGAGGCAACAGTGCCCTCTCCTCTTAAATTCTTCTCTCTTCACTATTCTCGCCTTTCTGTCTTGTTTGCTCTGTGTCTAAGGGTTGCGCCTGATAAGGGCACAAATCTCCAATGCTAGATCAGCAGTCAGATTAGGCTAGTGCTACTGAAAAAAAAAAAAAAAACACAGAATATAACATGAAGCCATGAATATAAATTTAGATTACTAAATTTGAAAAAATTAAAATAAAATAATTCCAAGAGATTTATATTAAAAATGGAGTTGGATGAGAGAGGACTCATGTGAGCCCTCATTACCATGCACAGCTAATGAGCACAGCAGCACCAGCACTATTAGCCTGCTTGACTGCCTCTTTTGTAAGACTGATCTGAAAAGCAGTGTCTATGTGAATATATCCACTGTGTTACAAACTAACTCTCCTTTGCATAAACAAGCGGAGGAAAATTGAGGTACTGTACTGCATGACTGAAATCACAGTAAAATAAATTATTCTTTAACAATCACCTAATCCCAAAGCCAAACATTGAGATAAATTAAAAAAATGAAAAATATGCATAACGGCTAAACAAACATCAAATGTATACACACAATGATGTTACAGTGGTGGGTGAATAGACTTACGTGTTCTGAAGCGGTGGTGAGGACGAGTGGGCTTGGTGGAAGGCCCCTTGGCGACACGTCCATGGTTTAAGCGCTGGGTAGGCCTAGTAGATGTAGTGATAGGTGGGGGCACTTGGGTAGTAGCTGTGCTTTTCGCTGTAGAAGTAGTGGTAGTTGCAGTAGTGATGGAGACTGAGCTTGGTGGTACAGCTCTGGATGAGGGATAAACATTTCGGCTGCCACCTGGACTTGACTTTTTGACTGTGGTACTGCGTGGGGTCACCTCTTTTTCCCCAGGTGTAGCTGTGCCATTCCCTCGTGTGCCAACCCTATTATGAAGGTGTGGGGCTCTATTCCCAGAGCCACCCTCCACTGCTCCAGCTCCTCTTGCCCCACTGCTGTTGCTGCTGTGGTTTGAAAATGTGCCTGATTGAGTCCTGCGCACTGTAGAGGTCCCATCTGCAGCTGAACCAGGTACCGGCCCATTAGTATTGCCTGGGGAGGTAGTGGATGTAGTGGCAGCATCTGGGCCCTTTGGCAGGGCACTAGGTTTGGAGAGGAAGATGGGGTCCTGCCCAATACCCTTGGCATTCACTAAGTCAGTGGGCACATAGTCCTGCACTGAACCCACTACAATCCACTTGAGTAGCATAAGACTCAGGCCCAGACCCACAAATCCCATCAACAGGGGGACAGCACACAGCCATGTCTGCTGGCGGGGCCACATGGCACAGGGGCCACAGCGGAGGGGGCCCGGGACCCGGGGAGAGACCTCTTCAACCCCAGGCTCCTCCAGGGTCATGGTCTCCATAGTGGCCCCTAGAGCTGTTCTCTCACTCATGCTTTTGGAGTTTAGGGCCCAGCTAAGAAGCGATGCAAACAGGGGAGGGGGTTGACCAAGAAACCAGGGCTGGGCATCTCATTAACATTCAAACATGCACTCAGCCACAGCTACAGAGACAGATGCAATCTCTGACAGATCATATTAACAGCGCACAGGACCTTAGACTACACATAACTACCTGAATGCAAATTCTTAACAACACAGTACACAATAATCACAAGCCAGTAATAATTACTCACACAAACATGCTGAAGCACAGACACACACTCAGAGAGCAGAGGTAAGTAAGGAAAAGGGAAGGGGGGGTTGAGAGACGTGCCTCTATCTAGTTCAGTGTCCAGAGAGCTAAAGATAATTCCCAAGGTTCTCCAGCAAGTAAAAAAGGTGAGAGCAAGAAAAAAACAAGCTTGACAGACGGAACAGTGGATCGAGGACACTGCGGCTACCGTTAGAAGCACGCTGTAAATCCAAAGCTAAGAGAGAATGTACCCGGCAACTCCCTGCTGCAGCCCCTTCACAGCTGCACCAACGCAGCAACCATCGCAGCTGATGCTGCTCTGCCTTTCAGCGTTTGTGTCTGTGGCTTTGCGCTGGAAAGCTGTAATAGCGGTGGGGACTCTATCTTCACTCCAAAGGCACGTCTGCAGCTCACTCTTTCCACACACATGCCAAGCTTCCGCTCCTCATCTCTCTTCACTCACCAGCGGCTCTCCAGACGACTCAGGCAACTGGTAATCTCCTCCCCAGGAGAAAGCAGCTGAGCGATGGACAACGATCCAGGGGAATTAATCACAGAGGGCACAGAGGGGCTAAATCCATTTGATCCTTTTTTAACAATCCATGCCCTTAGCTAGACCCTTCTGTCCACACACATCCAGACGAGTGTCCAAAGTCCATCCATGCGCTCAGATTGAACAGCAGCACTGCCTCCAAGTCTGCTACATTCCCACACTAGGAGACACAGACACTGGCACTAATACAGTTAAAGAGAAAGAGAGAGCAAGTGAGAGAGAGAGAGAGAGAGAGAGAGAGAGAGAGAGAGAGAGCACACCAGAGTGCTAGCAAAGAAGGAGTATGTGAGTAGGCACGAAAGAGAGAGAGGGAGAGAGGGAGAGAGAGAGAGCAAGTGAGAAGAGAATGGGAGGAGGGAGCGCTGCTCTGAAAACTGATGCGGCTGCTTTTCTTAGAGGCTGCAGTCTCTGTGTGTGTATATGTGTGTGCAGGGTTGGACTTTGAGTGATGCTGTCTTTCAATTTCCTCCTTCACCTGCTTCCTCCTCCTTCAGACCACAGTTCCTATTAAGCATGTGTTTGTGTGTGTGTGTGTGTGTGTGTGTGTGTGTGTGTGTGAGAGTGTAAGAGAGAGAGAGAGAGAGAGAGAGAGAGAGAGAGAGAGAGAGAGAGAGAGAGAGAGAGAGAGAGAGAGAGAGAGAGAGATAAACAGTGACAGATTTAGCAGGAAAGGAACAGAATAAGGGGGGAGAAAATACAAAAAAGCTTAGAGAACGATAAAAAAAAATGAATGAGAACAAGATGGGTGCAGTGGGAGGAGGAGAGAAATGAAAGTGGAGTATGCAGTAAGTGTGAGGCAGCAGCACACAATGTAAAGCCTCAAGGCTTACAGACACTCCCCCAATTCCACAGAGGGATATGATAGAGAAACGAAAGACACAGAAACTGTAGAGGAGGAGAGAGGTGTTTGCATCCGCTGTTTTGCTGTCACTCGCAACACAAACCACATACACACTATACAATCACTACAAGCTTTAGCAGAAGGTTGAGTGTCCTTGCATTTCATTATGAACAAAATTATAAGACAATGAAATGGAAGGGAAAAGCAAAATAATATTTTGTGCTTTGTGTTTTGCGGACCTGAATGTGCAAAAGTATGAAGTAGTGTATATTCCGTGGGCTGTGAGGTAGTCAGTATTTTTGTCAGTTAAGTAAAATCCTTCAAAACACATAAACATGGATTAGGCTAAAACCTCAGAATGCAAGAGAGAGAGGGTGCTTCTGAATTGACAGAAAACATGGTTGACAGGTAAGTAGAGAGGGCTTCTTTTCATGACTAGTTGGATGTTGTGCCTCCATGGAAACTGGAGTTTCTACTCTAATTTTATTGACAGCTGCTGTAATGTGATGGGAAGAAATAGCGCAAGTGTGCTCTGACTTAAAATCACTAACCCACACCTTTAATAGAAATAAAAACAAATGTAGAGTGGGATGTATGTGTTAACAAAGGTGCAACATTTCACTCCTTTTTCACTGAAGATGCAAACATTGGAAGAATATAAGAGTGCAAATGTAGTCGGTGCCCAGGGAATGACAAGGAAAAACATTTTCTGCCTGTAGCAAAAAAAATGTTTTATTTTGAAATATATATGATGGTTATGTTTAATCGGTGGATAATTTCTAAACATAACAGTTGCCTGATATTGCTTTATTTGCATGCAGACAGGCAGGATAGGATATTTAAGAACATCTTTGATTCACGTGGACCTCATAATGGATTCTCGGTCCCTTGTGTTCAATGTGCCACTTTTTCCTTGGAAATTTCTTAATCAAAGAGTATAGTTTCAAAGAGTTCTCTCAGTGAAAGCTGTTATAGTGAGCCATCACATTCCTCACAGAATCTGAAATGTGCAGTTAAGATGGAATGCAGTTAACATGGGACTGTGGTGGTTATGAGTGACAGCACGCCACAGCTACACTACGCAGGCCTGTCACTGAAGAGAGCCCTGGCTCTTGAATTATAAAATGAGGAGGAAGTGGAGCTCCATTTGAAGGCTTTTCCTACCTATGTATCAGAGAATAACACATGGGTGTTGGGCTTTAAGACGTGAAAAAAGCGATGCAAGGATGCAAATGTCCCAAAACTGGAAATCCCTGGCACACTCAGAAAACCTTCTGGTTATTCCCACTGTGTGTCCCACAGTGCAAAATAAGCATACACAAAATAGCAAGGACAAACAAACAAATGCATATCTATTCATACTGCTAGCTTTGGGAGAGTGTGAAAGGCTCAGCTGGTGCTGGCGTGAGCTGTGTGTAGAAGAGAAGAATTAGGGTATGGGGTAAACAATCTGTTATAGGAAATCAGCATACACTACATACTGTCTGCCAGCAGGTGGCAGGGTTTTTTTTTCCAGCTTATTAAGTGTAAAAATAAAACATCATCCAAGGAAAAAAGCATTTCTCATTGAGTTTTTTTAGTAGTGCAGTGAACATTGTTGATTAATATATGAAATCTACAAATTGTTTTACAGCCATTTTCTAACTGATTTAATCTTTACATTTACGAAGACATGAAAGCCATTCTCCTGGACCTTCTCCTGTGGCCACGACAATGATTGATAAGGTTTAGTTTTACTTCAGCTTATGATTGATGCATAAAGACATCAGTGTAGTCAAGTGCAGTCATATTGTAGTTATTTTCATTCCATTCATTGCTTACAAAATAGTAACTTAATGCAGGGAAGAGAAGAACTTGCAAAGGAATAAACTGAGACAAACGAGCTCTTACAAAACCTTGTAATGTGTAAAAAATTTATCCTAGATATCCAGAGGCCATGTGTTACCTTTTTTTCCTCAAAATCTCAAATTTACAACTTAACAACAGCACCACCAACATTTAAAAGAAAAATACACTAATGAAATGAAGTGAGCAGAGTTAACAACACTTTTTAGCTTTCTAGTTATCACCAAAAGACATCGTAGGCTAATTTGCATACTCATTTATCCATCATGATCATTTGCATCCAAATGTGTTACTTAAATGGGAAGGATTTTCTAAAAACAATTGGAATAGAATACACAATGCACTCCAAAAGTATAGGAACAAAAAAACATAGATGAAAGATCAGAATTTCAGCTTTTATTTACTGCTATTTACAACCAGATGTGTTAAACAGACTGTCCATTTGGTCAAGAGATCAAAAATATTGGAACATGAAACTGACAGGTGTTTCATATTGTGCAAATGTGCCATGACTGTTAATTACTGACAGTTAATAGCTCTGAATGTCTACTCTTGGTTTGGAGCCCTGGGTTTTGCCTAAAAGGACTGCATTTGTTGTTAAAAAGGATAAACCTGCACGAAGACTAGAAAGCTGGCCAGCAAGAAGACCAAATCAATGTAAAGCTCAGAACATAGAAATAATCTTTCAGACCCCTAGAACAAACAACTTAAATCTGCAGTGCAAATCTGGTGTTTGGTGATGGCAGTGGGTCACTGGGTTGATGCAGTTATTGCAAGCAAGTAATATGCTAGGATTTGGCATTCTCAGCAGAAGTGTGCTGTTTAGGGGCAGTGGTGGTCTAAACAGTTAAGGATCTGATTGTTGATCAGAGGTTGGTCAAGGGTTCAAGCCCTACCATGCTCAAGCTGCCACTTGAGCAAAGCCCTTAACGTGTTCTGCTCCTGGAGTGCATTGACATGGCTGACCCTGTGCTCTGACCCAAAGCACCTAAGCTGGGATATGTGAAGGAAAGCATTTCACTGTGCTTTAATGTATTTTGTAATGTGACAAATAAAGGCTTCGACTAAACATCGGTGTTGTCGTCCTTCGTCTGCTCCCTGCTCGGGGTCGCCACAGCAGATCATCCAATCTGCATATTTTTGAATTGGTGCAGGTTTTGCCCTGGATGTCCTTCCTGAAGCCACCCTTCCATTTTCTCCAAGCTTGAAACCGGGACTGAGAGTTCAGGAATCAAACCCTGGAATCAAACCCTGTCTTTGGCAATGAGAACACAGGATCTTGCACTGGACCACCATGGTTTTCTTCTAGAAACCAAATATGAAGTGAAATGCTATATATATATATATATATATATATATATATATATATATATATATATATATATATATATATATATATATATATATATATATAAAACAAAGACCAAAAAAGATGTTGATCACTGATTGGTCACAAAACGCAATGCTGATGAGTGATTGGTCATTGAGAACATTGGCTGCAATGAACATGGGCTAGAGCATGTTATCCAGAGAGGCTTTACACACTAACTGTCTTCAGTATTGACTGAGTAGGCATATGCAAAAAAAAAAATATATATATATAAGGTAAAATAAATTTGGACAAGGTGGATTACAGTACTTTCTTGATTATTGGTTTTTCAAAATGCCTTTGGTAGAGAAACTAGAAATAAAACTAAGCCCAAACAAAGTAGAAATTACATAATGACACAAAGTCAGTACCATAAATTTTTACCTGGTTTGAACAAAAGAGCTGTCAGCTTTTCTGTTTACGATGATTGCTATTCAGAAGAGATGTGGCATGATTGCAGATGTGAGGCACTTGACAAATAAATCACAATCATGAGTGGTACTGCCTGTCTCTCATTCAGTGGGTGTGTTCATATGTGTATTCATAATAGTTTTATCCTTACAATGAGACCCAGTCTCAACCATGATGGTTTCATAGTAATAATTCTGTCTCAGTAGAATGTTTAGCCTGATCATTCAACATTGTGACCAGTCATTACTGTGCTCAGGCATATAGGTATTATAGTATTATGAGCAATAAAGCAGCTTCATAGAGAATACAAATAATTTCAAAATTGGTGTATCTCCAGTGTGTTTTGTACAGTTGAATTGTTCCGTAGATCATTAGCATTCATGCTTGAATCCATAAACAAAGCTCTGTCTGCATTTTTTCTTAGTGATACTCAGCTGTCATTTCACTTCATGGACCCACGGTTTCAAGGTGCTCCTTCCCTAGGGAATGTGCTCACTGACCTGTAAGTCAAACTTTAAAGTGCAATTCCTGGTGTAGTTGGAGTTTATTTGTCTCTTTCCTACTCTTCATAGTTGGTGATAGTAATTTCCATTTTCTAATCATATTCGCTGAGTAAATTCTTTGATTTTTCTGTCATACATTTTTTCCCTTCTGCTCGTGAAAATGTGAGCCCTTTGCAGTTGTTTTTTTATTATCCCCTAAGCCAAAGGCTCATGTATTGAAATTTTGTTTCATGTCTGATAGGTAGCAGATGGAAGAGGAATTGAAGCCTTCTTCTATCTCCATGAGAATGAATGAACAAAAGCAAGAAAACAACTGGAAGAGCAGGGCAGCATGTTTCAAAGCTTTGATGGGCCATGCTGTTCACATCCCCATGGTATCCAGCGTAGTCTTCTGCTTTAAGCCTGCTGAATGTGATGTAAGATAAACAAACAAACAAGAAAACATTTGTTTAATAGGTGGATGGTGGTGTTGCTCCTATCTGAGCATGTATGCTAACTCTGAATTGCTTAATGAATAGTGGTTCATGTGCAAGATCTATGAAATGCAAACCAGCCACATAGGTAAATATTGGCATGATACATGGCAAACAATGTCCTGACCTTTCTGGGCATGGAGCTTTAACTAGGCTGATTAAACAGACACCACCCATATTCATTCATGTTTTAGGTTAAGAGCTACTGCCCAGAGCATTTAAAGTAGACAGAGTTTGTGTGAGTCTGTGCTGATGATAGCCACAGATTTCTGTTCATGGCTGACAGCAGTGGATCCTGAGGTGGTCTTCTTCTGTTGTAGCCCATCCACCTGAAGGTTTGATGTGTTTTGCAGGTTGAGATGCTAATCTGCTCACCACAGTTGTAAAAGTGCTTATTCTAGTTACTATAGACTTCCCATCAGCTCAGACCAGTCGGGTCATTCTCCCTTGGTCTCTTTCATCAACCTTTGCTCACAGAATGCGTTTTGTTTTTCTCAACAATTTCAACTCTAGAGGCTGTTGTGTGTAAAAATCCCAGGATGTGAACAGTTTCTGAAAGACTCAAACCAGCCCAACAACACTGGCACAGTTAAAGAGACATAAATCACGTCATTTCCCGATTCTGATGTTTGATATAAACATTAACTAAAGCTTTTGACCTGTATGATTGCAGACAATTTGCTAATTTACATGATTGACTAACTAGATAATTACATGAATCTACAAGTGCTTTGTTGCTCCTGATAATGTGATTGGTGAGTGGAAATTATGTAATGTTACAGTCGCATGCCTAAAATCTGATATCTAAGAATATCTACAAGCATTATTCATGACCTCATGACATACATGAGATCCCCAAGTTAGAGATGTGTGTGAGAGAGACATTAACATGTCATAAACATTACACACATATCACATTTCCCCCAAAATAACATGGAAGCTGCTATAAAGGTTTATTCTATTATTTACAGTACATTAGTGGCATAAAGATGGTTGAGTTGTACATTCCATTACATTAAATTGGTAAAGGCCACGATATCTTCATTTTGCACAGTCAGACACAATAATATTTTATCATATTCTAATTTTAATGCGGGGGCACGGTGGCTTAGTGGTTAGCACGTGCACCTCACACCTCCAGGGTCGGGGTTTGATTCCCGCCTCCACCCTGTGTGTGTGGAGTTTGCATGTTCTCCCCGTGTCTCAGGGGTTTCCTCCAGGTACTCCGGTTTCCTCCTCCGATCCAAATACATGCATGGTAGGTTGATTGGCATCTCTGGAAAATTGTCCGTAGTGTGTGATTGCGTGAGTGAATGAGTGTGTGTGCCCTGCGATGGGTTGGCACTCCAGGGTGTATCCTGCCTTGATGCCCAATGACGCCTGAGATAGGCACAGGCTCCCTGTGACCCGAGGTAGTTCGGATAAGCGGTAGAAAATGAATGATGAATGAATGAATAATTTTAATGCCAATATAGACAAACATGGGAAATGTTTCATCTGAATCTGGCTGCAGATTAAAGTTCATTAAATAAAGCACTTAGGGTTGGAGTAGAAATTCTAAAACATATTTCCATCTTAATGATATCAGTGTTGAACACTGTATAAACCGAACTGTGTTGTTTCCACAATAAAGGCAGTAAGGCTTCCTAAATTCCTAAATCCAAGTTTAAGCCCAGACAGATACTAAGGAACAATGATGTGACAATTCATTTTGGTTGCTAGTTTCTGAGTAAACAGAAAGGTATCAAGAAGGTATGAGTAAGAGGTGATAATAGAAATCCAAACTTTAAAAAGAACCATTTTATCCCATAGAAACGGGAGGAAGTCACTGCAGCCATAACAACAAATGGAAGCGCTTTTGAGATTTGGATTGATACTGATCCTCTTAAATTATGCAATGCACATCAATGCCTGGTTCATTGTTCCTAAAGTAAATTATACTTTATTCTGTTCAAATTTATCATTTAGAAACATTAGTATCTAATGCTATTCTGATTCTGGCAACAACACACGTTAATATTGCTGCCACAAAACACGAGTAATTTCCTGATAGAAAACCCATTAGAGCAGTTATTGCTTTAATGAAGCACTCTAAGTTTGAGTGCTCCCATCATTTGCTTCTCTCCCCTGCATAGCTCCACAACCTGGACTGGAGCCTCATGTAAATTGACCATTTTGATAACTAACAGGCTCCTGAATGCATCGTTTTCTCTCTGACTGTCTCCTTTCTGCCAGTTGGCTAGTCACAAAAGCCTAGTGTCAGATCCTGGCAAACATTACAGCAATCTGCATACGTTTGGGAACACTGTGTTGGATCTTTATCTTACTAATTCACACCAGTAAATGCTGAGTTGCTAGTTGTAGTCAAAGTGGCCATGAAGCATGACCACTGTTCCTGGCATGAAAGCCACTGTGGATAGCAGGTGAAGCATGCAGGAAAGAGGTGGGGGATCTTTTCACTTTCTCATGCACCGAAAGCGTAAACATAAGCATGGAGAAAGGCAATTGATGATCATGTTCAATCAGGGCTAAATCAAACAGAGAGCTCTCTCTTCTCTGGAGCACCTTCCCACAGACAAGAGACTGTGACACACAGGAGAGTGTGAGTAGCACACACTCAGAGACCCACACACACACACACACACACACTCACAGAGCATTTGCATGCAGAACAACACTCAAAAATAAGAAAGTGAGTCTGTTGAAGGACAAGCAACACAGACACAATATCAATGCACGATAGGCTTCTCTAAAAGGGAAATATCCCTCATTGACCAGATAGAAAATATGTTTTTCATGTTTTATTAATTCCATTGTATGTGTGTGTGTGTGTGTTATATTTATTATTTTGATTTATGCCTGAATGGTGTCATGCATATTCTCCACATACAGTCTGAATGTGGCAGTAGAGAGTGAGAGGAATCTTCTTATAAAACTATACACTAAACTTGTACCCATGAATTTCTGCACACATATTTTCCCCTCACTCTCAGTCTGGCACAAACACTCATAAATAAGCAAACACCAAATACAGGGGGAAAAAAAACTCCCATCTGCCCAGCTTTCATCTTCAGACATGGCAGGAATGTGCATGCTGCTGTGCTGATTATAGAGTGATGCAGCGTGGTGTTTCACACATGCACATCTTCACAGACCAGAGCCACAGCCACAGCAGTGGCCTTCACCCATCTGTGTCACAGCTATTATATACAGTACAGCTATTATGTACAACTCTGTATCAACTCTACTGCGTAATCATTAACCCTGTCACAACACATTAGCAACTCTTGTTTCTAGCCCCTTATTTTTATGTTCTCTAGAGTTTTTGATTTTTGAGCATTCTGTGTGTGCAGATGCAATAAATAAATAAATAAATAAATAAATACTATATAAAAAACAGGCACGACAGATTTCAGAAAGAAAATGGGTTTGATTGTTAAGGCACGAAAGCGATAGGAGACAATTAGTATGATAGAAAGATAGAAGATTTTTAAATATCATTCTGTGTCAGTTTGGATTAAGGGTCTGGTTGTTGCTGCATGTCTAAGATTTTGCTTATTTGCTTTTATAATTTGTTGCCTAACGCCAAAGGTTTGAAGCATTTTGGCTGAATTCTGGCAGCATCATATTTTTTCATGTGGGAAGTCATGTCTAGCATTTAATATCTCTAGAAATATCACATGAAATTTGTGATGGTTTAAAGACCCGCTTGTCGTTTTGTACATTTTGTTTATTGGTTGTTTAAACTTCAGAATTTGACACAAGTCAATAATATATGGTGTTTTTATGATAAAGTGACTTTTAGCATCAGCACCTATTAATATGGAGTCTATAAGCCACTAATTTTACTCATGTTCACAAATGTTGAAATTTTTATTTGAACCCCATATAAAATAAACTGGCCTTCAGTGGTCTTCACTGAACATTTAGACAGATAGAACACTAGCCTTTATATCTACTTTATCTTATGTGGCTGGGAACAATATTTCTGGAGATATTAAATCCTAAATATGGCTTACCGTTTATTTACTAGAACATATTATATTTTTGAGGGGACTGAAATAATGTGTTCATGTTAGTTTTTAGACAAAATACTTTGACAGACTTTGGAAAAAAAAAAAAAAGAATGAACAAAAGTAAGATCTGCTATTTAAATTGATGTGGAATGGCGCTATGGGATTATTTTGTTTTCCTATGATTATGTGAAGATGATAAATGGTTTAGAACCAATTCAGTTTGATATGTACACATATCTGTTTTTCTGGGTCACAGTGCTTTTGTTCATGTTTTTTATGTGTTTTTCCCTTAGCTTAGCCTTGGGGATGATCTATATTGCCTTAACTATGTCCTTTGTATGCACACATTAGTATAAACATTGACTGTTATGAACTTATGTTTTGACTAAAGAGTGTTACAAGCTGTCTTACTGCGCACAATAAACTTGTTCTTTGACTATACCCTGGTTCTTAGTCTCCTGATTCTTCAGTCATCTTACTTGCAGTATTTTTCATCATCCAGAAAGATTTACATCAACCCATATGGTTCAAAGACTTGGGAAAGATCACTACAGATGCAAGAAGGCGTAGATCACTGGATTTCACAATGGGAATTCCTCAATGGGAAGTGAAAACATATCTTTTGTTTTTTATCTTTTCTTTTTTTATTCATTTACCTGGGATTAGACTTTCAGGCCTAAATTCATTTGAGGCTTTGATAAAAAAAAATACCACTGAAAATATGTGTGGGCTATAAGATAAGTTTAAACGGTTTGATATCAACCAACCCATAACACACAATGGTCCATTCTGTTATATGAATCTAATACATAATGGGGTGATATGATAACATAACCCTTTATACATTAGTTCCTCTTATCACTTACATTTTGGTAGCTACAAACCGCCGTTTTCTTCCTCTAGTTTCTTTTTTCTTTTTTCTTTTTTTGAGAAAAATGACGCTTATCTTGTTACAGATAATCTTCTATCCTGTCCTGACTGTATCACTGTGTATAAGTTTATTATTAGAGCAGGTAAAACATGCAAACATGTCTGAATGAACTGTTACTTTAAAATATATATATTAAAACAACTATTATACACTAATTATTTAATGTTAGTTACAACATTAATGTAAATGTAATGTAAAGACAATGGTCATCACTATTGTCATGGTATGTTTCTGACCAATCAGATTTAAGGATACAAAGACACCACAAGTATTTTTAAGTTAATCTTATTAATCTTTACAACAGAGGTGTCTGCATGTATTAACAAGATCTTCCCCCTGACACACACACATTCCCACATTATAAGCTTATATATTTAACGTCTGTCTGGTAATATTTAATTGATTAGAGAACCACAATTGGCAACAAAGAACTGATTATAAGGGTTAGTAACTACACAGCATACAAAATACATTTCTGCAAACCTATTATGCACCAAATTTTATTTTGTTTTTCAACACACAATGACAATTTAGCTAGAAGTTAAGGCATAGAGAAAATGCAGACACTTCTCTTCATTGGCTATACTGTATTTCATTAGTGAAATATAATGAAGCTCCATCAACATTATAAACTGGATATAAACTGAGGGGTTTTTTTGCTATTTGAGTTGCAATGTTAACTGCAATTCTAGCAATGTCTTTAAACTGGTTAGCCTACTGAAGGCTTGTATTTAGAGAACTGCACTGTGCGCTGCTTTGTGAGTATGTGTGTGTGTGTGTGTCTGTGTGTCTGTGTGTGTCTGTGTGTTTGTTTACTTACACCGGATATGAATTTGGGCAAATGTTTGTCTTGTCTCTGAGTCCTTTTGTTATTCTTCAAGGAAGGGTCTCATATATCTGCCATTCATCTGGTTCGTTACATGTGCTAACATTGATCAGAGACAGAGTGCTTCAGGAAAATGGCAGCAGGGTGGCGGTCAATGCAGTAGAACAAGTGCCTAAATCAATTCCCATCACTTCCCCCAAAATGGAAAAACTCTCTTTCACCAAATCCCGGAGGAAAAGGCTATATCCTTCAGTCAGTTGCTCAATGGATTTCAGTCCAGGCAGCTTCCTGCTCACGTTAATATGAGCACATTTTCAAGGATAAATCACTCTCTCCTTGCGCCTCTGTATGAAAAGCCACTTGCATAAAGCATGCTGTTTTCTAGTCCTGTTCTTTCATTAAACACTATTACAAACTATTCATATTCCTCAGCTCAGAGAATTTTCTGTGACATCCTTCACAAATAGAAGTCTTTATTTTGTTCAATTTATTTACCGTATATTCAAAAGATAAATCCTGCAACGCTGCTTTTGTTCAGTAAATTAAAACAATGCAATGGTCCATACTGGAGAAAAAAAAAAGCAAGGTTAGAATATAATTTAAGAAAATATTATGTGAAGTAGGTTTTCCTTCAATTTATATGCAAACAGTTTCATGAACTTCAGTTTCACTGACAAGAAGGTTTTGCCTGTAGTCAAAATAAAGTAAGAGAAAGATACCTGAAAGCCAAACAGAGCAAGAGCTGCATTTTTCAAACCAGAACTACTTTTTAAAATGTATGTTATTTAAAATGATGCTAAAATAATCACATGTTAAATTAATTGATTTCTTTTGACTGATTTCAAATTGTTCCCATGTCTAAGAAACACGATAACCATGAGCTCCACTGACAGCATGTCAAATCATGTCCCACACAAGACCAGTAACTAAAAATTATGTTATAATTAGGCTCAAACATTTCTCTTTTCTGAATGATGCACACTATCCATCAGACAGCAATCGCGGCAGGTAAAGGAATGGTTTAGCAGGAGTCAGCAGTGAGATTGTGAGGGATGAGCAAATTAACTTGGCACACTTGTCTCTCATTTATAAATGCTTAACTAACATGCTGATTTTCCTTAGCACCCATTTAAGAAAAGTCTTGGAGTCTTGGTAAATAAGCAAATGTGATATAAGTAAAAAGGTCAAGCAATAACAAATGGTCCCTGATATCAATTTAAGTATCTAAACATTCTGATACCCAGTAAGGTTTAATATGATTTCAAATGATAAGAGAATATTTGCTTTCCCTCATGGACAAAGCTAATGGGTAGAAACTGGAAAAGATCTTCTCTATTTCTATCTTTTTGTCTGTGCAGGGTCATGTGCAGTATCCAGCCATCAGTTGCCCTGTATAAGGCTTTATTTGTTAGAAACGGAAGTCTCTATTGAATGCAGGCTGAAAACAATATCCAGTGTAGCTTATGTAGTATAGAAGTGATATAAGCAGATCTTTTTTTGTAAGAACTTTGTTAAATATACTTTGTATAAATTGTAGTTGCTGTGAATAAACAAGTAACAATCATGGAGTAAACAAGGGAACCGGATATAGAAAGATATAACAGACTTTCAGATGTTTTCTGTGTTCAGAAAGAGGTAAGCAATATTCCATAAGTATTAAAAAAGCTTTATAGTGAGTAATATGAGACAGACAAGTAACAGTAAATTGATTCCCCACTACAGTGAAGAACCACCATGTCATATACAGTATGACCCGTACATGGCCACAACCAAGACACACTAATATTCAAGCAAACACGCCTTTTCAACAAAGCGGACATTCATTCTGGTGTCTCACCACACAGTTTGGCTATGATACAGTATTTCTAAGCTGTGTGCTTTCACTGTTTAGTATTCTTGGTTTGATCTCTGTCTCTGTGTTCCCTGCTTTCCCATTATACTAAGCACTCACAACCTATTACTCATTGCTCAACACAACCAGCATGACGGAAAGGCTGATGACGTCATGCTGCACATCTCCCTTCACACAGGTAAAGCATTAGAGTTTTGGGTCATCATTCTGTGCCTAAACAAAGGTGACATCACAAAGGCATATATATATATATATCTTGTTGAACATTTTTAGATCAATTTTAACTAGTCACTGGATGGCAAAAAAGCAGGAGAGGAGAAAATCTTTCAGTTCCTCATAGAACTGCCCTATTAAGACAGTAAACTATTCTCCTAGACAAGCCTGTCCTCAATCCTGACCTTTCTACTGGGGAAAGAGAGTCCACACCGACACCAAGTCTGCAAATCAGCAGCACCAAACTGATATATGATGTGTGAGACTACTGTGGTGAGGCTTCTCTCTGTATCACACAATGGCCCAGTTCCCTGTTCTCAAGAGGGATCAGAAAAGAGCATCTTGTGTATGGTGCCAACCACATGATAAATTCTGACCCTACTTCTATTTATAAAGCATGTGTACTTCATATAGGACTAATCTGTCTTATTAATCTGTCATAGCATCATCGTATATTTAGGATTGTGCTGGGGTTCCATAGCCTTGGTATCATGTTTGGAGCATGTCTGTAACCAAAGTGACCACAGCATCTGTGTCTGAATTTGATATTGAAATCCCCAATGTACATCAGTCCATAACAATCCCCAACTTTAATGCTAAATTTCTAGAAATGTTCAGTAAAATAAGAAAACCTGTGCTCTGCCAGCTCGCAATACGTTCACTCTTTGATTTCAGTCACAAGCTCACCTAGTTCCTGCAGAACCAAGAAGAAAGTTTTGTAAGAGTATATCTCTCAGATGTTTGCCCAAGCCTATATTCAACCTTCCATATCACCTGCTTCTGCAGTGTTCTTCTTCATGCAGAAAAGGAAGGGCATCTGTGTTCCTCTATTGATTCCAGTGCTTCAGATTGTGGTCAAGTATCGGTATCCACTACACCTTGCCCCATCAGCCTTAGAATTAATGTCTGCAACCGTCTTCACAAAGCATGACCTCCAAAGTGCCTATAACCTGATAATTAGTTACAGAGGACACAAGTGGAACACTTGATCCTAAATACTACCGTACACTCACTAGAGATCTCAATGGTGCATCTTCATTGTGCAGAAAAGGGATTTGTTCTTACTGGTCTATTTTCTGTATACTACTGTGGTGTTAAATGTTTTTTTATGTGAGTGGATCCTAGATTGCCAAATCGTGACAAACATCCAATTTCATCACATTTCCAATGTATTAGATTACCATATCATGTTTATTAAAGTCTTTGCCTTTTTGCTATTTTTATACAATTCTATCAGTTTAAATGTATTATTAGTTTCAAATCATGCTTTTATTCTACATCATATACATTGACAAGAAAAATGTATTCCTAAATGTGATCAGTTGTAGTAATCCATAATGTCCTTTGCTTGTCTTCTACTCAAGTGAGACCTGACAACCTCTGAAGAGCACACAGTGTATTCCCCAGCTGAGATATATATATTGATATATTGGAAATGTCTCTGAATAACGATCTGTATGAATTTGTCCACACTGTGAAAAATCAAACTGTCCTGATGGAGTTGTGTGACTTTTATATTTTCATGTGATGGTCAGGCAAATTTTTTTAGCTAAAGTATTAACACCTACCTGATCATATAGGATGTTTGGTCAAAAGTATCACAGATGTTATTGTCGCCTGCCTATAAATGTGTTGATTATTTATGTGTATTGTACATAGGCAAATTTAACGACTAAACCATGCATTAGTCAGGCCGTAGATTATAGGCAGCCCACAATAAATAGAAATAATTTGTTAGGCCATGGAGCAAGATGGATGATGTCAGAGGGAATGTCATTAGTCATTCATGCCAATTTGGAAATTAAACATTTAGATGCACATCACTTTCTGCACAGGAATAGGATCCAAAAATATCGCTGTGTAATTCCATTTCCAACAGTAGCCTGATATAGCCACACTCACACACACACACACACACACACACACACACACACACACACACACACACGTGTGTACACTGACTAATTCAAAATGTTGTCATAGTTTTGAAAATGAAACTTCAGCAGTGATTGATACTCCTCAACTAATAGTAAATCACACTGACAGCATCTTCTGCTATAAAGAGTGTTCCACTGGGCAGCTATTTGCTGCTGTAATTACACACAACACCCTGTTTAAATGGCAGTAGGCATATAGCATAGCCTTGTCCATGCCCATCTTAACCCTGCAGCAGTTAACTGATCATTTAGAGTTCAAATAAACAAATGAGATCTGATTGGCCTTTCGTTTTTGCATCTTGTTTTTACCAAATAAATTTTTTTGATACTGTTGTTTCTCACTCTCTCTCTCTCTCTCTATATATATATATATACATATATTTGTGTGTGTGTGTGTGTGTGTGTGTGTGTATATATATATATATATATATATATATATATATATATATATATATATATATATATATATATATATATATATATATATGGTGTGCACATGTGTGCACATGTGTGCACATGTGTGTGAGTCTGAGTATGTGTGTGTTCCTATGCACTAAACTGTTGAATTTATCAATATTCTTTATATTGATATAATATATATATAATCTGTGCTTTGAAGAATATTGATAAATTCAACAGTTTAGTGCATAGGAACACACACATACTCAGACTCACACACATGTGCACACACATACACACAGTAATAGGGACAAAAGGACAAGTCCTTGTATAAATAAGAGTTCTGCACTAGTTCACCCCATTCGGTAAGTGCAGAGGGAGAATGAGAAAAGTAATTGGTTTTCACACTGATCACACAAGCACAGTGCTTAGACCTCCATGTACCTTTTCATATATATGATGAAATCATTACTTTAAACAAATACACTGTGAAATGGTTCCAAAATTAACATTTAAACTGACAGCATTTAGCAGGTGACCTTATCCAGAGCAGATTACATATGTTCTCTCCATCAAAAACCTATCATTATGCTAGAAAAAACAGGTAAGGTCTAAGTATACTGTTAAAATGTGATAAAGACTATGAGTTTACTGGTATGACAAAGTAACAAGTAAATCCATTTGTATCTCTCTCTCTCTCTCTCTCTCTCTCTCTCTCTCAATCTCTTATATATATTAGATCATGCATTAAGTTTTTGCAAGGTACACTTGTTTTAAATAGATAGCCCTTACTGTAATCTATTTCTAAGCCTTTACCCATTTTTCTGTGAGTAAAGAAGAAAGGCTGGCTACTTCTAAATAATGACTCACATTAGTGTCTGTGCCAGCAGACAATCTGTGTTTCAGCCTTATCTGAGCCTCCCACAGCTACCCTGAGCCGCTTAACCAGACACCTCAGCTTGCTGCACTCAGCCCAGCAACAACAACCTGCACCTGAGGTGCCACTTCATTGAGTTTTTACAGAGGCTCAGCTTCTTATACTGAACAACCAACAATGACAATTATAGAGTGAAGAAAAAGTCCTTTCAGCTGCTGCCAAGCAATGGTTATGACCGTTGAATGACACTTGGTTTGGATTGTACCAACTCTTTTTGAGTTTGTAAGGCCACTCCATGGTGATGGATCAGGAATTTAGCCTGGTTTTAAAGCCCACATATTGTATCTAAGTACTTCTGTTAGCTACTGTAATGGTTATGGGATTACCTGTCCACAAAAGAGCAATCAAAACGGAATGATGATTGGAGCCTGAGAGGTATAAAAGATATGGAGTGGGCTGAAGACGAGATGATGACTGACGATATAGGGATTATGACTTGTATGATGCGTGTGCTTGATTTCTTCACTGGACTGCTAAACATTTTTAAAGCAATGGGCGATGGGCAACATACTGACATATTCTGTCCTGTGCTTTAATTCTTTTATGCTTGGTGATATGTGATCATATTTAAAACTGAGTTATTCAAGCATAGTGAAAATGTAATACCTAAATTACACACAGGTTTTTGAACCTCAGACAAACTCCAGATGAACGCACTACTCAAACAGTTCCACTTAAGTGAAGTGGGTGAGTAAAGAGGCATTTCTCAGATTTAACCTTGGATTTTTCTTGAGCAATGTTGTCTCAAAGAAAGAGAAGTATTAAACCTAACATATGCATAAAAAAATAGCAATCAAAAGCCACAGTAAATACATAAATATGACTCTATCTGTCAATTAACCATACCGTCCCTGTTAAAGCAACACAGAGGACATCAGAGGAAACAGCATCTAATTGGATGCAGGAACTATAGCAGCTTTCTTATTTCACAATGACTGGACAGCATTTTATATGACTATCCTTTAAATCAGATGCATGATTTCTATACAAGAGAAAACATCAAATGAACAAAACATTCTCACCATGATTTGGTATTTGGTTTCTTCTTCCTTTTCTTGTATGTGTTTTAAATAAGCCTAGACTGAATATGAAAAAAAAAAAAAACCTTCCTGCATACATTTTGACATAAAGTTTGAGTTTCCAAAGCCACTGACTCTGAACATAGTACACAAAGTTGAAAGATTGAAATGGAGACAGTGTAGCATATATACCATCTTGATTTGACAAGGAGCTCCTTGAGGTTTTAATCTTTTGGCTTTTTATCATAGACATGCTGAATAGAACCCAGAAGAAATTGTTCCAACTCCCTAAAAAAACTTTTACATCAAGCGATCGTTTGATCACAACATAGGAAATTACTTTCTATAAGAATGCTCAGGGAAAATACACTGGAAGGAAACATAGCCCTTTTTTGGAGGGCAGCATGATGGGATTTATATTTGTGGCTTGAGCCAGTTTACCACTGGTGCTATGCTATTGTGCTATTGAGTTATTCGCTTCACAATGAAGATTATTCTTTAAACATTACTGTTACACATTTGTTGTGTTTTTCTGTAGAACTGATGTTTCATGTAAATGACATTATTGCATCAAGCAATCCAAACTGTGAGTGTGAACAGTCTCTGTGAATTCTTAAGATGTAGTATTGTATACAAGATATAAAGTATGAAATATAAAAGATTTCATTCATTCATTCATTCATCTTCTACCGCTTATCCGAACTACCTCGGGTCACGGGGAGCCTGTGCCTATCTCAGGCGTCATCGGGCATCAAGGCAGGATACACCCTGGACGGAGTGCCAACCCATCGCAGGGCACACACACACTCTCATTCACTCACGCAATCACACACTACGGACAATTTTCCAGAGATGCCAATCAACCTACCATGCATGTCTTTGGACCGGGGGAGGAAACCGGAGTACCCGGAGGAAACCCCCGAGGCACAGGGAGAACATGCAAACTCCACACACACAAGGCGGAGGCGGGAATCGAACCCCGACCCTGGAGGTGTGAGGCGAACGTGCTAACCACTAAGCCACTGTACCCCCCAAATATATAAAAGATTTATCTAAAATATTTTAAAAGAATCAAATCTACAACATAAAAAGTATATATACATAAAAATGATATAAACAGTATATTTTATTTTTACATGAATAAATATATAAAAAAAGTAGAAAATATAAAATATAGTCAGTGTTTTTGAGGTGAAGAAGCTACACGCATTGCTGCTTACAGAGATATCTTAGTGAGAAGGTTGGGAAAACTGTGATCACATGTCCTTCTCGAACTCCTTCCATGTTTTTTTTTAATTTTTTCAGACTTCTGCTTTAGAACCAGTTCTCTATTGGGGACAAATGGATATCATGATCATGTAAGACATAGCTTCTCTAGCCTGCAAGCCACAAGGGGAATAAAAACTAGCTGCAAGATTGTTATGCTACCTAATCCTATAATATGAATTGTACCAAGTCTGAGGATATGAGTCTGCACCAGGCGTCGCCTGTCTTCTCCCTAGGAACCAGCCTTGTCCGTGCCCAAGCCAATGCGAGGCCACGCTCAGACACAACTGCACCTGCACCGCATCGTGCTACACCTTTGTAACTATTTTTATACATTTGTACTGCGGTGATAGATAGATAGATAGATAGATAGATAGATAGATAGATAGATAGATAGATAGATAGATAGATAGATAGATAGATAGATAGATAGATAGTTAGATAGATGTGGATATCAAAATCATTCTTATCTAATCCTGCTAAACACAGTGAAAATGGTGTGTGTGTGTGTGTGTGTGTGTGTGTTTTCTGTGAATGTGTGTCTGCTTTGCATTGTGCAACTGTCAATCTCTCCCACACCTTGACATTTGAACAATGCTGGTGTCTCCAGCATGAATGCTGAACATCAGCCTTATGGCATCAGTGAGACGCCTCAGAGGAGCCCCTGATAAATATCAATGAGGTTCACATCACAGCAATATCAGTACAATGCCCAGAGTGTATGCTCATCTGGTTTCAATGTCAGTGTCTAACCAGTATTAAACAGAGTATGAATTACACAGTGACATTCAGGTGTAATTGGGAAAGCAGGTGTCTTTATTTTTCTTGTAGGGGTTAAAGTCTTTAATAGTGAATCACAGTCACATCAGCACTACGTCTAGCTATAAACTGCAGCAGTTTCCCTTAAGACACCACCAAAGCTTGTTCAAGTTTAAATGAAAATGTTGTCGCTAACTAGCATGTTTCTAGGACAGCATGTGTTGAAAAGGTTAATTCCCTTTTACTCGCCAGCTTTCTAGCAACTGTGTTGATTTGATTGTTTCACAAATGGCATTAAACAACCTCTTATATATCAAACAACAATCTTCCAGTCTTCCATTAGCTAACTGTAGTCTTTGTGCATACGCATTGTTATTTTTTCAGATGGTAACAGATATTTTGTGGCATCAACAGAGAAAGCTGAAAGGGCTGATTTCCATTTGAATAGCCAAATGTCTGATAAAAAGAAATAATTTTTAATTGGCAGTTTAACATTACTGCAGGAGATCATGCCAGTATAAACACTGGGTATTATAAGTAACTGATGAATTGTATCCATGTTAATTGCAAGCATGTTAGCTTTCTCAGCTATTTCTGAAGGAATTCCTCTCTCATCATGGCAGCATTTTGATCGACTGCAATAAATGGAGTTAATAAAGTCATCCCGCCAATCAGTTTCTAAAAAAAATGAAAAGCAACTTTAATTATGGTAAGTCTTGTGATTAACTGTCAACTGCTTGATATTATATTCTTCATTACTAGCAAACCTGTACTGTGAACATAATAACATGTCATCAAGAATCATCACATTATCTATTGTGTGTATCTAAAAATGTAAGGCCATGCTGAGATGTGAAGGGCAAACACTGCTGCGTGTACCTGCATACTGAAGACATATAGGATATCTGTTTATAGGGGTGCAAAGCTGAGTGCTTGTGAGTGTGTGCATGTGAGTGTGTGTGTGTGTGTGTGTGAGAGAGAGAGAGAGAGAGAGAGAGAGAGAGAGAGAGTGAGTGAGTGAGTGAGTGAGTGAGTGAGTGAGTGAGCGAGCGAGCGAGCGAGAGAGAGAGAGAGTGAGTGAGTGAGTGAGTGAGTGAGTGAGCGAGCGAGCAAGTGAGAGAGAGAGAGAGAGAGAGAGAGATAGTGAGTGAGTGAGAGTGAGAGAGTGAGTGAGAGAGTGAGTGAGAGAGAGAGAGCGAGTGAGTGAGAGAGTGAGTGAGAGAGAGAGAGAGAGAGAGAGTGAGTGAGTGTGAGAGAGAGAGTGAGTGAGTGAGAGAGAGAGAGTGAGTGAGAGAGTGAGTGAGAGAGAGAGAGAGTGAGTGAGTGAGAGAGAGAGAGAGAGAGAGAGAGAGTGAGTGAGTGAGTGAGTGAGCGTGCGAGCGAGCGAGTGAGTGAGTGAGAGAGAGAGAGTGAGTGAGTGAGAGTGAGAGAGTGAGTGAGAGAGTGAGTGAGAGAGAGCGAGTGAGTGAGAGTGAGTGAGAGAGAGAGAGAGAGAGAGAGAGAGAGTGAGTGAGTGAGAGAGAGAGAGTGAGTGAGAGAGTGAGTGAGAGAGAGAGTGAGTGAGAGTGAGAGAGAGAGAGTGAGTGAGTGAGTGAGAGAGAGAGAGAGAGAGAGAGAGAGAGAGAGAGAGAGAGAGAGAGAGAGTGAGTGAGTGAGTGAGTGAGTGAGTGAGAGAGTGAGTGAGAGAGTGAGTGAGTGAGAGAGAGTGAGTGAGAGAGAGTGAGAGTGAGTGAGTGAGTGAGAGAGAGAGAGAGAGAGAGAGAGAGAGAGAGAGAGAGAGAGAGAGAGAGAGAGAGAGAGAGTGAGTGAGTGAGTGAGTGAGAGAGAGTGAGAGTGAGTGAGTGAGTGAGTGAGAGAGTGAGTGAGTGAGTGAGGGGGAGATGTAAAGAGGCAGGAGATGGAATCGTCTCCATACTCTGCAGGAGATGATGCACAGTCCTCCCACTGTAACCTTGAAGCACAGAGCATGGCTGAGTCAGTCTGCACCTTCAACCTGCCACCACCACAAATCAAATGATCATACAGAGGTAGGGATGACAGAGAAATTGTCTCCTTAAGCTCTCCCTTTATTGCTGAGAGCTATCCCCCAATAGGGTGTAATGAAAGCAAATTAAGGCAGAGGCAGAGAATGAATAAGAGAAAATGTATGTTTATTTTCCTTGTTTATTTTATACATAGGCTCCACTGTTATGTTTGGATTTGTCTCTTAACAATCCCCATTTCAGGGGAAATAAAAAATACTGGATTTTATTGGCTCCCCTTTCTGAATGATATGTTTATGTTTATATGCGTCTTATTGCACATCCCTTAGAGACATGCGGTTCCATCAGGTAAGGCAGAGAGAGACATTTATCAGATGATGAATACAGCCACCTTCTCTTACATCCTTTTGCTTGTGCTGTAGCAAGGCATGTCTGGAACTTTGTGAATCAAATTTTCTACATTCTAGACATTAAATGTGGGGGAAAACCGAAAAAGAATTAAAGCATCAGAGTCTTAGAGCTAGCACTTGTGCACCATTGTGTGCATAAATGGTATCATACTGTATGTAACCCTTCTTTTAGTCTGAGAACTGTTCTGATACTCACACTAGAGCAAGCTTCAGCAGAGTTCAGGGCAGCCTTCCATGTTTAGTACAAGAAAAGCATCAAAAATGTGTTGCTACTCTGACCATCACCACCACCACAACAGTAAAGTAACAGAACTCAGCAGTAGCATGTTGTAAATGTCAGCAGCTGGCTGTGCTTGTTGTTTCTAGGCAGAGATGCAGATCCCCTTTGGTCAGCTCTTTGCTTGATCTTAGGCCTTGTGCACACTGTGAAAATGGGACATTTTCAAACTGCTGCTTTTATGTTGTGGCCAAATTTCCACTTTCCACAATGCAGAGCCAACGCAATCAGGCTTACAAGGCATGTGTTAATGATGTATGATAACACAGAGGTTTTTTGTTGTTGTTGTTGTTGTTTTCTTTCAAAAAAAAAAGAAATCTTTGGGCTTTCTGCATTTCATGAATATCAGGTTACCACTAACTTGTAGACTTTCAAGCATGATTGTGTGAGGCTTACTTGATAAGCCTTGTAAGTCTGATTGAACATGTATTTCACAAACTTTATTCATGAATTACGCTACAATCATTATGCTTAAAAGAATACAATAATTTATTACATATCAATCCTATTCAAGCAGCAGTAGGTTTGTTTAGATATATTATAGTGGGTACATTGTGTTATATAAGTGTACTGTATAATGTATTGGTGTATCAACTGTTATGTCATTTCTAAGAGTTTGACATGCTTTGACAAGATGGACATAAATCACTTTCTTAGACAGTCATCATCTGTTGGACTGCAAAATTTCAAAAAGCAAAAACTAAAACTACTTAAAAAGCAATATTGTAGAAAAACCAATAATCATGTGAAAATGCACATGGCCATAGTTCAGTGACTCTAGTTTTCTAAACATAAATCATTGAGGCTCCTGAAGAAAATCCTCTTTAAAGGCTTTTCCAATAATTTGGATTTGTGGAAATTATTTAGCTGAAGGCAGCCCATTAGACCAGAACGTAGCAACAGGAATAAAGAAATAAGGTCAGAAATGTAAAAAAAAAAACAAAAAAAAAACGTAATTTACCCTCTCTGGGCTTCTTATTGAATAGACAAAAGGGATTATTTTAAAAACAGTAAACAGTAGACTTGTCCAAGCAACAGTGGCCCAGCACTTGTCTCGCTGTTTTAATGCTTCACATATTAGATGTGGCGTGGCGGCCTGGGCTTTGCACTGAGCTGGTTCCATGCTACACGCCATGCTTTTTTAATGCATTATACACTAGTTCACATAAACATATCATGAATATAACAATGAAAGCAGCCATATTTATTTAAAAAAAAAAAAAAAAAACCCACAAAGACAGGGTAAGCGTGGCATGTGTGGACGGCTGGGGTTGGGTATGGATTTTTTGACCCTGGGCCCCACAGCACCTCACCTTGATAGCCTGTTGCAATATGATGCTGGCGGGGGTCTATCCTATGCCATGGCCATGAGGGGTATCAGGGGCGGCTTTATAATACTTTATTAATAGCTGTATCAATATTATTATTATTATTATTATTATTATTATTATTATTATTATTATTATTATTTAATTATTTATTATTATGTCTATTTAACTGTGCCGCGTTGCCTTGTGCAGTGCGGAATCTACTGTGGTCTTAGTTTTGTTTAGTCCTGTCTCGAGTCTGTGTTCCTGTTTTGTGTACTGTTAATAAATCCCTTTTGTTTTAGCTATCCTGCATTTGGGTCTGCTTTGTCCCTCGTTCATGACACTACTGTTAATACTGTTATTACTATTTTTCATTTCTTATTAATTGGATTTATCATTGTTGTTGTTGTTAATAATAATATTAATATTGCTATTGTCACCTTCCTCATACCCCATTTTCCATTTTTTTGATGTGATATTATCTTTATCATTATTATTGTCATTAAAATTATTATTAATTTATTTATTTATTTATTTATTTATTTTATTAACTCTGGTTATGTCTGTTGTACTTCCCTACATGCTCCTTTATTCATATATTTCCACTCCCACACTCAGTTGCACTTACAGTTACACACACATACCCAAATTGTACTGGCTGTTATGTATGTTTTGTTGGTCTTTGTATTTTGCATCTAATTTCTCTTCTGTAAATATTGTAATTGTCTGTTTGTAATTGTCTGTTTGTCTGTAAATAAATAAAAATTACAGTAGACAACAAAAACGAATAATTAAAATGATTGGACAGTTAAGTGTTTGTTTATTCCCCCCTCATCACATTCAAAATACATTTCTCAAGGCATAAGTCATAATATGAAGCACCTCTATGAAAAAAATACAATTGATTTTGTATTATTTATAGCCGTAACCTATTAATTAAATATTAAGCATTTACAGGTGACTGTCGTTGCCATTCAGTCATACTGGTTGTTTATCAGGACCTTATTTCGAACCGCAGCACTGCATATAGCATTCAAAGCAGTTAGACATGAGATTGAAATTCATTATATAGAAAACAGTACAAGAACCGGAAGTGTGGAGATCAGATGACAATCATTCATTTTCAAAAAGCATTTGCCCTTATATTTAAACAACAAAATATATTTTCAGATTCTATTCACCTCCAGTCATTAGGCACAGATTGCTCACGATTTCAGCAAGCACAAGTAACGCATTGAGCAGAGCCACACATTCAGGCAAAAACATAAAATAATAGCCGCAGCAACTGCCTGAAATGTACAAGTAGACCTGTGTGAGTTGAGGCAAAACAAACCTAAAAAAAAAAAAAAAAAGATCAGACTAAAGCTCTGATGGCTTTGTGTCAAATGATAGCAATGCAAAGTTAACAGGGTGAAAATCAATTACATGCCTGGTTCACCTAATTGATATCTACCACAGCATGAAGATAACACCCAAAGCGATATATTTAGATAGAGTATGAATTAAAAACCCAATTTATATGCAAGAGGATGAGGTATTTTATTGCCGTGCACAAGCCTCCAAAATTCGAATTCAGATTAAAGCAAATTAGACCCTGATAACTACAGATGGATTTGGCCCAGGTGTATTTGTCAGGATGCAGGTGTGCTATCTCTTTTATGGGATTTAGTATATCTACAATGCCGAACATCACAGGGTTTTGTCAGAAGTAGATGGCTTTATCCGATGCTTTTGATCCTGTCTTGAATCAGTCAATAAAGATGCAGACACTGTCATCTCTGCAGTTCCCTGCATATGCAGTGAGCTGTCAATCCTCTCTCACTGTCTCTATGACACTGAGTTAGTATTGACCATTCCACTGACTCCAGGCTTCTAATAGCAGAGGAGTTACAGTGATCAAGATCAATACTGCTGTGATATAAATAATACCTTCACTCACTGGACATGCAAAAAAAAATGTAAGGCCATGTCATCACTGGAGAGTCATATGAGCTAAGCCTGAAAGTCCAACATAAAGGAAAGGCAGGAGAAGAGATCAATCCAATCTTAAATCTCAGTGCTTAGGACAGAAATATCAGTCAGTGCCTACTGATAATGTGATGGAGAAAATAATGCTGAAGCTCTTAGAAACAGATACTGTAGCTGAAGGAGTTTTTGTTTCAGAGTGCTCAGGGGTTGCACAGCAGGACAGACTCTGAGAGGTTGAATTACATACCGGCATATTTCTGTTGAACCTGCTTCACTGGGTTCTCTTTGATTTGCCCACTTATATGCCAGGGATTCAGCTAGGAGAGGTTTGTGATGAACATGAGATAGCAGGCGCTTACTCATGGAGAACTGCATTAAATCACTGTCATGTTTTCATTTGGTGGAAACACTGTTAGCCCTTATCACTGAATTGCCTCAAAATCGGAGCTATTACATGCCTATCATTTAGAGGGGCTCTTTCCACTGCTTAGAAAAAGGAACGTCAGGAAAAAAAAACAGGTGCTCACTATACAATTACATGCTTTATTTTATTTTACATTCAGGGCAACAAAAAATAATCTTAACTCCCAAACAGTATTAATGGCATCACGAGAACTGAGAGGAAGTCAAGTATGAAGCTTAGGAGTTGTCATCATTCGTAGTGGGACTTGCTAGAGTTAGATGATCAGTGGTGAGAAGCAAAACAAAGAGGCTGAGAATGAAAATTCACTGTCATCTACAAAACCATTCTGGGATCCTACATTATGTAAGCACCAAGGTTCTGTCTTCTCTTCAGCTTTGCTATTATTTTCATTATTAGAAAGATTTCACTGATGTGGATTATTGTTTGCAACATGCAGATTTATTTTCATTAAAGGAGCAAAACAGCCCATTTCACTGATACTTCTGAATCCAAGCCATCAAATGAGGCCAGGGCTCTAGCAGTGTGCCCTTAAATCATTAAAATGGAGAAGCAATGGGGCACCAAGTAGGGTGGCAGGAAGACAGAGAGTATATAAGAAAAGAAAAAGAGAAGGAGATTATTGTATGATTAAATCAATTGTCACCACAAGTGTGGGGAGCAGCAGGATTTAATAAGCCAGTGAAGAGTTCAGCTCCCTCAATTACATAGTTATAATTCAGCTGAGAATTTTCTACCAAAGAAAAGCTCAAAAATAATGATGTACACTATGTACTGAGTCTATTTGACGGGTGTATGAGTAAGGCTCAGAGAACATTTGCAATCTCAACTAGGCTGCATGGACACAAATCAGCCAACCTCCCAGCTATTATTCTCACAACAGAAAAAAAAAATACAACCTAATGGTTAATTGCAGTATTTAAGTACTTCTAAATTTAGTGTCAGTGATTCATTACAAAGGGGGAGCAATTCTGTGATCATGTTCCATATACTCAGAAAATAATTAGCCTGAGTGTGGCTTCTGAAGAGCATTCCTGGCTGTTTCTCAATATGTTACACAATAACCTTGATCTTTATGATCCAAAATGTTTACACAAAATGCCTGAAGTGAAACTGTACAATAATGAAACATCACACTCTTTGGTAAAGGGAAGAGACTCTGTGTATGCTTGTGCCATGTTAGTTGAACAAATGTGTTTCCAATACTCCCTACCGAGGTTAGTGGGAGGCTGTTTGTATATAGGTTAAAAATAAACCTAGCTGTGACATATTATAACATTTGCATGAGAACAACTGTGAAAATGCACATTGAAACACTTCTTACTGACTTTCCAACTTCAATTATCTCACTGTTGAGTAATATAGTATTACACAGCTGCTAAATAACAGAAGCACAAAAAAGGAGACGATTGTCTCAGAGGGGTACTGCAGACTAGAGCGGATGCTGCGAGCTTATTCAGACTCTACACAGCTCTTGCACATAGCCTGCTATTGTTCTTGGGTTGGTTTATTTAGCTACGAACCAGTGTGGCATATCTTTATGTCTGGTGTGTTGATACCAGTGTCTACTTTTTTCTTCAGGGCCCTCATTTATCAAAACAGCGTTCCAAATTGTTTCTCACACATAAAATTTTAAGTCTTATATACACAATAAGATTGAGATTCATGAAATGTACGTAGATCTTATGCATAGGGATAAGCTATGAGGCTTAATAAATACCTAGCCATCATACACATGCATGTTGGTGCTTATTCACATTTTATGCATTTTATGAATCACTTCAAAAGGTGCTTATATGCCGATATTTTGCTATTATAGAGGTTTGAGATTTTAGTTTAGAGATTTGCTATTATTTTGCTATTATATTATGCGGGTAAAAAAGAGAACCTTTTCCATGGCAGAGATTTAGAATATGAACAACGTTATAAAATAAGTACAGAGTTGTTAACATGTGCTGTTAAATATATTGTTAAATGAGTGAACATTAACATGCACATTGCAAGTCAGCTGCAGCTAAATGGAAAAGAAGTATTTGAAATGTACAGAACTGAATTTATTTTAACTATGACTAGAATACTCAAACTGTTGATGTCAGTAAAACTAGCGATTGTGTAGTAGTCCTGTTTCACATCTGCCTGTTGTGCACTGGTGTAGAGGAACTGGAAAAAGGTCAGACTAAGAAATATTATGGTGTCCTACAACGCTGCAAGCATAATCCCATTAATACATGCTGTATATATGCTATATCTGCAAATTCCCTCTGCATGCGCCTGGTTGAAAGAAATTGGGTATGCACAGGAATCACATTTGTGAGCTTGTGTAACTCAAATGATTGCACAAATCCATAAGTATCTGTTGTTAAGTAAATCAAAACTTTCAGGTAAAAGAAAATGGTCCAGTGCCTGAAAATATGCTCAGTCCATCCTCCGTCATCCTCCAACAGAGCAGGATGAGCCATGCTGCATTTCTTAACATGCTAACTTACCCTGTTAGCCTTTCAGTGCAAAATTGTTTGTATTTACCTCTGATTACGTTCATAGGTAATTCAATTCATTAGAAGTCATATGACGTACGATACATCCCTACGTAAGAGTGTGCCTGAGAGAACACATAACTTCTGGGTTTGTTTCTCATCGCAGGGTGCTTTTTGTACACACTCTGTTAAAACTCTGTATAAAATATGCACAACTCTAAGCAAACATTTCTTGTGATAAATCATATGCACTTTATTATGCACTGGTGATAAATGAGGTCCAAGCTCCCTTATATTCATTATTTGGACATCAATAACCATTTAAATTCAGCTGCTTGCTGATTATCTATGAAAATATGCAAATATTATTATACATCTTTGCAATTTGTACTTATCTTTACAGTCAAAAATGCATGTATTTACTAACTATTTTACTTCTTAGCATGATTTTCATCATTTTATATTAGTTACTGAATGAGAGACTGAATGAAGTTACTATGTACTTTAAAATCAATAGGTAATTACCACATACATATCTATTAAATATGAGATCCATACCGTAGTGCAATATAGTGTTAAACTAATTTTATGTATGTGTGTGACATCTCTGGAGTAATTTATAGTTGCATATCCATACAATGTTGTTTAGTATGTAATAGAAGTGAGGCGCAGCTCATTAAATTGCTTTGATTGACATAAAGGTCACTGAGGACACATTCAGGGATTTTTTTTACTGTCATTCTGTTTGCTGAAATAAACACAAGCTCTTCATTTGTTTAATATTAATGCAAGTTATGAAACTGGTTCTGGTCAACTGATACTGGTACTTGTACAATGTAAAAAAATGATTCCAAATGACTGAACTACTAAAAAATTCCATTCAGAGAATTTATTTACTAGAGCAAGTGATATTAGGTGCAGTGATTTCAATTTGTTGTGGTATATCTGCTTTATGCCTGTTTTCAAACTGTAGCACTTCATCGATCTGTTCAAGTCACTCACCGAAACAATGCAATGAAAAGAATGTGTGCTACAGTTCCTTTCTTGCCAACAGGAATAAAAGAGAAGGGATCACATGGACATGGCTTTATTCTAGGAAACAATAGTGCACTGATCACTAATTCAACCTTTATATTTACATTGTACAGATTCAGATTCATTCAGATTTATGTTGTGTACATCAGTAGAAATAAAGAAGGCCAGCGCCCCAATTGGCAGCTGTCGAATTGTTTAGATTTGATTTAAGATCATACATTTTACTAATCATAAAATTGTCCATTTGTCATTCAGACACAAAGGAAAATGCAACAGATTATCTTACTAACGAGTCAATCCTTCAGGTGAAGATGAATTAATTTATTAACTACATGCAGCCTAATTAGATAGGAGTAATAAATCTGCTGGAATTAGGCCGGGTTTAGCAGAAATTATTTTTTACATACATATAATCTAAAATACTTTAGTGTCAGTAATTTCAGATTATTAAAACATCAGATTTTGAAAGAAATACATATTTTTTTATTAATTCTAGCAAAAATATAGCAGATAACAAAAATGTCGAAGTAAATCAATTTACTACTGTTCAGTGAAAGTCCAGAATAGTCAAAAGAGTTATGGCTCTGTTTATTTCAATGTCATAATTCCTCCAGGCCAAAACACATGGCATATGGAGTGTTGATGTATGATGTATTGCTGAGTTGGCAACACATTTCCCTCTTGCTCTGAGCTGCAGTGTGGAGCTGATCCATGGCAGCCATGCAGAAGATAAACCACAATCATGTGAGCTGGGCTGCACTGGATTACATTTAGCTCAGGGGAGTAAGGCTACAAATGACCAGTCAGGCGGTTTTCTGCTCGCCTTTTTCATTTATCTTTATCACTGCAGTGCCTGGCTCATGTAAAGCACAGAACTCATTTGGACATCACAGAATTCACTTAATGCAAGTGCATATGACTGCTAGGTGCATAAATACGTGTGTGTGTGTGTGTGTGTGTGTGTGTGTGTGTGTGTGTGTGTGTGTGTGTGTGTGTGTGTGTGTGTGTGTGTGTGATGAATAACAGCACAGAGGGGAGGTACAGAGTGTTTTAATGTAAAAAGGTCGGTAAGAGAGATAATGCGTAAACTGTTGAAAAAGGGGGAAAATCCTGTCCCTGAAGCAGAGCCATAGAGCAAACATAATTAAAGTGCCATACTTTATTCTCTCTGACAACTAAAAAATGTGCTGTGTAATAGAGCAGAGCCTTTAGAATGATTGCATGTTTTGACTTTTTCCTTTCAGCTACAAAATGAAGTGATCTCTCAAAATGATAAATAGCAACAAAAATCACTGCATATCATATTTTGTTTCTGCTTTTCTGTGTATTAAACCTGGTCTGGTATCAAATAAAAATATTCATGGATTGGAATGAGTAAAATGGAGTTCAGTTCTCAAGGTGGGCTGAGATTTTTTACTCTCTTAAATCTACAGTGTGGGCTAGAAAGGAATCAGAACCAGCCTCTTTTCTTCGTACCACTCTGTGTATTATTCTTATAACCATTGGTGGTGCTATTGTGCTTGGATCGATCAAAACGTTAAATCTCATCTGCAAAGGGTCAGTGCGGGTACAGACTTTCATTCCATTCAAGCAAAAGTCACACCTTTTTTCTACCAGTTTAATCAGGTGTGGCTTCTGCTTAGTTGAAATGAAAATCTGCACCCACACCCTTTCTGTATAAATTTAGTCATGCCTGGTCCAAAATAACCACCTTAATTTATTTCTCAAGAGTAAACTCTCCTGTGGTATATATATATATATATATATATATATATATATATATATATATATATATATATATATATATATATATTAGACATTATTTTTTTTAAATACAGCTATACTCTCTCACTGATAAAAGCTGTGCCAGTTAGCAGTTTTCTTGCTTATGAACTTTTGTGACACGATTTTGACTCATAATTACAGTCATTGTTCGAAAAGGATTTGAAAATTAATTTTATTACAGCCTTCTCACAAGACATTCATTATCCACCAACATAGTCTCATGCTTGCAAATTCAATTTAATCGAAAGTTCTGAAGGTTAGGATTAGTGTCAGGATTGTGTAAGCTTTGTCGTCACATTTATTTCACTCATTCCAATCCATGAATTTTAATGTGTTTTATCACAGATATCATAGTTATCGCATCTGTCTTTCTGATGCCTTTGATGAGACATTGTGATATAATGCATTGCTCAACACTAATTGTAGACATTTAGCCTTCTCATCAAAAAGCATGACAGTTGTCATTGTATCTAACTCATACTGCACATGCCTCAATGTGAACAAAAACCTGACCCCTTCAACAAACCCAGTTTGAACCATTAGTAGATCTTTGAAATGCCTGGGTTAATCCTAAAAATGGCAGGAATTTGAGTGACAAAGATTAGCTGTGAGAGTGTGAAGTCCCCAGATCTGTGAACTGAGTAGAAGAACTCTTCTTTAATGAATGGTCATCATGTCCATCTTGAAGTCTGACAGACTGTTTTAGTCTAAGAGTGGTAAATGTGAAAAAGCTTAGTATGAGAGCATCTGTCTGCCATTCACAGACAAGGGGTAATTTATATGCATGGCAGAGGGCTTTTATTAATAGTGTGCTCTGTCTCAGAGCCTTATTGCTTATGTCTCTCCTGCATCCTTGTTTTTGTTCTTTTGGCTCAAACAAAGTTGCAAGAATTCATCTTTCGGGTAACTGTCCCTGCTTTTGGCCAGAGGGCTAAGCAGTATCGTGTCAGTCTCTCACACCAGCTTGGAAAAGTACTGACCAATTTTTTTTTACTCTCTGCTTGAGGGTATCCCAAGAGCAGGCTTCTCACTGTTTGCCTCCAAGGAATCTGTGGTGTATCTGTAATGGCTGACTTCATCTGAATGCAAGCTCCTGTGTAAATGGACGGTGTATATCCTTTTAGGCCTTAACACAATAGCCACTGGGACACATGTACAGCTGTGTTTTTCAAAGATGCCAGATCCAAACTGCCTTAGCTAAACAGAAACAGCTAAACAGCTAAAACTGTTTTTGCTTGTAAAATATGCAGAGACTTAACCGTTTCTAATCATGTCTTTGAAAGCAAAGACCTTCTGATTAATAAGTAAAGCAAAGCAAGACTAAAAGACTAAAGCAAAAAAAAAAAAAATGAAGCAATTTGGAAAAATTGCCTTTCACACATCTACCACCAATTTGTGTTCTGGCAGCACTCCAGAGAAATAATGTTTCTAAACTGTTTCAAGCCATCAAGGACATGTGAGGCAAAGCAAAATGAATATGGTCACTTAAATTATACAGACACAAGATAGAATCCATACTTTACTTTATCTTTTTTAATGTTAAGACTTTATGGAAGCACTAATTCTTAAATATAGCTGAAATTCCTTCATTCCTTTTGTTTAATAATCCATGCAAAGCAAGACTAAAGAATAAAAATGTAGGCAATTTAGGACAATTCTTCAACGGTATGACAGAATGTGAAGAAATGAGCAGATACGTTAGATCTTTGGTGTAAGAAAGATTTTTTCTAGTTGACAGTTTACTAAATGGAATGACTCAGAACAACTAAAACATGAACAAGAACTTTTTTAAAAAACACTTTAATCAGTCACGTTTGACTATTCTTTATTGTCATCAGTGGGGTATATATATATATATATATATATATATATATATATATATATATATATATACAGGGCCTCAATAACGACTTCTAAAATATACGTTATAATCACCAATGGCCGATTTCACCCAGAAAGGTTTTTAAAATTAAGCTGTCCTCAGGCATACAAGCACAAGCTGCAGAGATGTGCTGGAGCTGCAGCCAGAAGAGGCACACCAATCAAAGCCAGAAGGGGGGAAAAAAGAATAGAAGGATTTTCCCATTTTATTCTCCTTCTAGCACAAATCTTGACTCAATGTTTCAGAGACCTCATTCCAAGGCCACGTCTTTGATTTGAAGCAATATGTGGAGCTGGGGAGGCTTTGATGGGACTCAGAATGCACAGGTAGGAGAACATGCTGGGATCTGGACACAAAATATCAAGTAGAAGGAGATGACATGCCAGTATAGGATGTGGAATGGAAACGGTTCACAATGGGCCATGAGAGAGAGAGAGAAAAAACGAGGTTGGCCATGAAAAATAGAAAATGAGAGACAGGAGAACACAGACGTGAAGAGAAAGGTGCTATGTAACATTTGAAACTCCTGCCATGGTGTTGCTAGGTTACTATCTCATGATTAGTATAACCAGTGCTCTGTATACAATGCACATGTGCAGCATTTTTCATACGCTCACTATACTCCCAAAGCACCCAAGCACGCAAATACATTTTAAACAATGCACACAATATCCCATTGTTCTTTCGTTGCTACGGAATCTGGTGTAAATTCCTGTGCTCACATCACTTGCTGCTTCAGTTTGCCATCTGCTGATGCATCTCACATTTGATCCTGTTCTCTCTGTCGGCAAGGCAAGCTTTCTCATCACAAATATGCTAATGAGCTCATATTCCTGATCCCACTGAGTATACAAAACAGGCAAATGAATCTGCACTGAAAACAACCATCATCAGCAGTGGGGTGAGCTGATCTGAGAGGAGACTCATGTTTGTTAGCAGCCCTGTGATTGACATAATTACACCCCAGCCTTGGTAAGATGGAGGTAGGTAATGGTGTAATATGCACCCACCGTAGATGATTCATACGTGCATTTCACCGTTTGTCATTAGCCACTGAATTATCACAACGGGGAGTGAAGATTGTTTATACAAAGGCTGATGTGAGCACAAAATGATTTAAATTGATCTTAAAGTCTAATAGATAGATAGATAGACAGATAGATAGATAGATAGATAGATAGATAGATAGATAGAGAGATAGATAGATAGAAAGATAGATAGATAGACAGATAGATAGATAGATAGATAGATAGATAGATAGATAGATAGATAGATAGATAGATAGATAGATTAGATAGATAGATAGTGTCTAATGGTCAGAGAGTTAAAAGAATCCAGCTATGGACACAGACAGCAGAGGGAGAGATGGATGGTGTAATACGCAAACAATCTGATTAAGTGACTACTCTCACAGAGTCTCTATGTACTGACAATGCTCTAGTTGAATACTTTTTCATTTGACTGACATCTTGAATGAGCTGAAGAAAGACAGCAGCAAAATCCCAGCGGATGGAACGATGCATTATGTAGAAACACTTTGAAACAGATGTTAGAAGTCTCATGAAAAAAACAGATGTCTGAACCTTTTGAGATCATCTCCAACATCTGATCAATTCCAAAGTGAATACAATATGACAAGCAGAAAACATATACAGGATGAGTTTAAATATTTCAACAGCAATAAAAATTCTGCCACATTGATTTCACTGTCAGAAATACTATAAGCATATTGCATTGTTACCCACCACACAGTAAGCATAAATAGAGTCTCCATTGCACCTACTGGCATGTTTTGGTAGGTGGGAGCAACTCAGAGAACCTGAAAATAGCCCACACATACATGCAAAACTCAACATAGGCAGTAACCAAATCCTCTACCATGCCACCCCGTAGCATATTTATTTAAAAAGCAGTCCTCGAACACAATGATCATGTTTATGCATCTGAAAGTTAAAGTTGGATTAAGCCAGTAGGTGCTCTCATTGTTCTGCAGTTTGCACTGTGCACTATTTAAAAGGGAGCTCCAAATTGCCATTGACATTACCGAGACTCTCACTCAGTTTGGCATGTGAATCAAGCCGAGTGATAGTTAGCTGAAGCTAAACTTCCATATTGTGCACATCTGTGCTGTAATTGCTTGCATTTTTAACAAAATTAGTGAAGACTCAACGCAGCATTTCCAAGGGCTGTAATTAAAGCTCCAACAGCTCTGATGAAAATCACACTCTCCTAAAGGGTCTTAATCATCACTCATCTCTCTCTCTCGCTTTCTCTCTCTCTTACCATCATGCCATTCACACATCTGAGCTCTGATCTGGCAGTGCTCTGGAAAAATCATAACTCTACATAGTTATGGATCATCAAGGACATGTAAACCTAATGGTTGATGAAGCAAAGCAAATGCATATGGACACATAAATAGACAGAAGGTGGATCTGTTCTTTATTGTATTCTAATGGCCTTGTTATCATGTTAAGATTTTATGGTCAACCTGGCAGATTTCCTTTCCAAGAAAAGTGAGGTTTAAAAAGAACTTCTTCATATGATTGCATTCTGGTAGTTCTTTCTTTTGGATTTAACTTTTTTTTTTTATGAATGTCTCTGTGGCAATCTGTATATACTTTTATAGTTTCCTCTCCAGGTCCAGGCTAAATGTGTGGTAAATCTGTGCTACTAACTGATCATATTTTACCATGACTTTGTTTCATAGCAACTTTAGAGATGAAAATAGGACATACACATTCTTTCTCCACACCTCTTCACAGTGAAAATACTGTTTCTCTCTACCATGTGCTATTCATTCAGGCTTAAGGCAGCCATCATGCACTTATACAAGACATTTTTATAGCCCCTTTTGTTCTCAAAGCATGTCAGATTAGTTGCAGCAAAACTAAGCAAACTACATTCAAGCATGCGGCTCATTATACAGTATACCTGCACTATATGGGCTGGGTTCTGCATTTGCTGTTGTTACCAGACAAACACACATTTCTTCCAGGCTACACCTTAGGGGTCTCAAAGGAGCGTTTTCCTACCCAGTGTGAGGAATCCACTTGGATTTACAGGGGTATTACATGTTTGCAAATGTTGGCTGATTTCACCCTGTTTGCTTAAGACTCTCCTGAGTGAGATAATGTCAGCAGAAGCTAATGAGCTGCGAGGAATGCATTCATTATATCACCAAATAAGAAAAGAAGGCTAAGGCTATTAAAGGTGAGCAGGGTTAAACTGCGGATTCGGAAACTATGCTAATTTCATAGCTCTGATTAAGAAGTCATTGGGTGACAATAACCTTTCTGACAGGCTCATTAAACCTTGGGTCACCCAGTCTCACGCTGAAAAAGCCTGAGTGACATCCTAACTGGAGACAGCTAAGTTCTGTAAATGTGACAGAAGCCAAGAGGTCACAGAGCTCCAACTCCCTTAGTCAACTCTGAAACTGTAGGCTGAAAATGTCTGCTGTACTGTATGTGATGTACTTATTGATCCATCATGACTGTTTGGCTGATGCAGGACATGGTGGAACTGGGCAGTATTACTCCTGATGGCCAGAGGGGAAACCGAGCATCCATCTTTCTTGATCAGTCTTCTGTTTTCTTGTGGCTGATTTGCTTTGCTTTGCTGTTGAAGTAATGATTAAGTGACAGTTTATCAGAATGACGTGAGGATAAACCAGCCCTTAAAATGTGCCCTGTTTTCATCAGGATGAGCGGTGGTGATATTCTGCGCTGCATTGTCCTTTCATGCTGTTCATCATTTTGTCTCTCAAATTCATTACACAAACAAATATAAGCATTAATGCCTTGTCTACATCTCCCTGTGGCCATGCTATAATACCATGACAAAAAAAATTTTAAGCGGCTTGGACTGGAAATTCTTCAAGATCAAGATAAGGAAAAAAATGAAATTGTTGAGATCTTGATGTATTGTGAAGTCTTAAAAAATTATTTGCACATTTAGAAAGCATGTCACATCAGAGCAACCAAAACTCTACAAGCTTTGACAACTTAGTATGCAGTTCAATCATCTCATTTTGCATTATTTATCTCTTTAGAGAATACACATAGGAGGTTTGAAATACCCACAACTCCATATAACCCATTTACTGAGATGTGGCAGGGACTCAGAAGTGTACTTTATTATGGTAGATTTAAAAAGGCTACTCCTGGCCTTCTCAGATCATGAGCAACACTCCTTAACTGCTTAAATGCTCGCCTCAGGGTCCTGACTGTACTAAACTCATATTCCATCCCCAGGCCCAGAGCTCACATTTCCACCAACCACACAGCTATCGTCTTCCTCTACTTTTATTACATCCTCTCCTCCCACACAGACATCCAGACTCATGTTTCTCACAGATATGCTATTAAACCAGTTAACTGCATTTAAACAGGAAAAATGACTGGATTCTGTGAGTCTGAGCTGAATTGAGTAATGTTAATTCACTTGAGTGAGGTGGACAGAGACAGGCTGTTTCATATGTGTGGCTCAGACTGTAAGAGATCTGGATAATGTGTAAGGCTTAATTAGCAGGGACATGACAGAGTCAGAAAAGTAAGAGGCTGGAGGTTTGCAAAGAAGAGCCAGCAAAGAGGCTTTTATTTTTAAGACATGACCCATTTAGATATCAGCAGAACTTTTGTTATAGCACATTTCACCAGTCGGTTCATGTAGCTCAGTCTGTACCTCAAAATATCCACAGTGTCGTGTTAGCAAGGAGCTGAATTTTGCAGTGTGAGACCAGCATGAACAGACTTCTAAAAATGTGAAACACTGACAATAAGCATTGCTGACTTTTGTTTCGGCCTACAGTGCGTTACCATGGCAATGCTCTCACCTTTCTCGTGCTGTCATGACTAGGCTGCAGAAACAGAAGTCCCTCAGATGATTACCATAGTTAAGGCTCATGGCAACACAGGCCTGCCAGCACAGAGCCCAGCAGTCATGGAAGAACAGAGCAGGCCATGAGAAACATGGCTTAAATTAGGACTAATTAAATTGCACACGTGGTGCTCTAACTCCCACTTGCTGAACTTTTACTCTATTCTCTTACCAAATGTGCAACTTTTGCTGGCTTGAGAGGACTCACAGCATGGCCAAACTCCAATGTGGTTCTTCTCCAGAATCGTGACTGAAGGATTGAGATGAAGTCAGCAGAGGAAAAGCTTGATCTGTGTGGTAGCATACATAGCATTCACTACCCAAAAGAAAAGCAAACATTCGGGTTTCTTGATCATAAGCTGACTCGATTCTCTCTGCTGTGCAGGTGATGATTAAATAACACTTTCCCAAAGGGACCAAGGACAAACCAGCCTCTAAATCGCTCCCTGTTCTGTTCATCTGGATAACAGCTGTCCAATATTTTACTCTGCTTTGCTAGCCTGTGTCTATCATCCTTATGTCTCACTTACTGTCTCACAAGCAAAATTAAACATCTTTAACTTGTCTAATGCTCCCTTAGTCAGAAGTCTCCCACCAGGAGCTAAAGAGCAGTTCCGTAAACAAAAAGGACCTTTCGTTCCAGGGGTATAAAGCAGTCTGCTGAAGAACATCGAGCTGCACAGAGGAGGGTTGCTGCCTGAAAGAGTGCTCTCTGAAGACTACATCAACAGACAGCAATGTCTGAGCTGCTGACATTTGCAAGTGAAGAAGCGCCAAGTAAAACCTATTGACATGCACACTGGCCCCCTGTGGCCCACTGTTGTCTTTCAGCAGTCAGCAGGTACAGACGGACCTTTGACAAAGCCGGCACTTGCATTTCGTTTATATTATTTATTTCATTTCAAGTGGCAGTCGTGCATGGGCATATTGGCTGGTGGACAGAGGCAGTGGGAGGGTATCAGAAGTCGTACTTGACACATCAGTGAGCAGAGGCAGCAAAGAGGAACAGAGCTGTTGCTCTGGCTGGAATTGGCGATTTTAAGGTTAAGCTGTGAAACCTGGACACAGAGGATATTAGTGTGATCCTTTTATTCTTTGGAGGTGAATAAATGAGAGACACTATTCAAAAAAATCAGCTCATTTTTGAATTCCCTGTATCATACCGTGCTTCATTAACTTGCCACCAGCTGATCATTTCCTTCATCATATACTATTTTTAAAATTTCCTAATGCAGCTGAGAGGTTAAATGGAGTTATTTGGTTTTTTCCTTGTTACTTTGCCTACATACAGGTAGCACTGGTAGATGAGTACTGGTAATGATGAGGGCTTACATTTCTTCATCTAATGTAACTGCTTTATCTTGGTTAGCAGTGCAGTGAATCTGGAGTCTAAGACATACTGGATGGTGTATCAGCCCATTGCACTATGGCAGTAAACCAAAGTAGTCATCAAACATCTACCCATTGTTTGGGGTTGAAGGAGTTGACAACACAGACATAGGAAGAACGCATGAAACAGCACAGCCAGGAAATTTAGCTCATGAAAAAACCACGAACCCTGGAGCTGGTAAATACGCATTACTACTGATGAGTTATAAGAATGCTTCATATAGCCATAACCACAAGGTTTCATATCTCAGCAGCAATAAAACGGTTAAACACCAGAGAGCTGTATCCTTACAATGTGTGTCTCCGGGTTGTAAGAAACCTGCCACTACATAAAAGCGAATTTCAAATACCTTTAAATGTGAGCTGTTTGTTAGAATCATGTAGATTCTTTAATTAGCGATTAAATGTGACACTTTGACATTAGGACGATGTTATTGGGGCAGAATAAACACAAAATTATTTATAAAACAATGTCAGGAGGACACAAACAAAAATTTGCATAGGAAAGCAGGCTGAAGAAGGGCAACATGTTTCTCCCTGGAGCTTTGTGCATGTAACAAGGCAAACATGATGTGATCACCTGGCACTGAAGCACATCTCTGTGGGGGCAGCCATTTGTCTTTGTGTGTCCTATTACTTGCAATCAGTTCTCAGCTGATTAAAAGTGGTGAGGAATACAAAGTATAATGTAGTGAGAAGAGGAGGGAGGAGGAAAAGATGTGAGCACCTTGTGAAAGAGAACAGTCGTTTTTTTTCCTCTCGGCGTCATCTAAGATAAGATCGTTCTGTTCTTCCAGTAATACTGGCAATTCAGGGAACAAATTTCATACCTGATAAAAAGTCAGAACATTGTGACATTTTAAAACAATTCCTAGACGGTGTGCTGGGTTGGTATCTGAGATTACAACATGGGTTCAGATTTTGCATCATAGCATGAGGGGAAATAAGCTGATTACTGTTTTTCTATAAGCTCTGACCAAGTGCAGAAGCACAGCAAAAAAAACAGCACTGTGAAATATAAACAGCTGTATGCTTCTAGTAACCAACAGCTAAAGAGAAATTGGACATCTTCTGAGCAGGGACATATGGGAGATGTCTTCTCATATCATACCTACTCGTGATAGGAATGCAGATCCCAGTGCTCCACATTGTACAACACTGCCATCTGTTGACAACCAAACAGTAGACTGCATTTTGCTTAGCAGTATGGGGTGAGAGATGATTTCATTATCTTAAACAAAAGGCACAAAAACTGAGAGCACCAGAGAGACAAGCTGTATATGGCAAAATAGCACTTAAAGAGACATGGCTGATGATTGTATGATTGCAGTTTGCAGCACAGACATGGTGGTAGATGATGGCTCTTGTCTCAGTGGGGTGTCTGACTGCTGAAGGACTCTTTTTTATATCTTGCAGCAGGATGACACTCAAAACCTCACATCTGTTGTGTGTCTGTGTCAGAGGGCATGTAGTGACTGAAATTAGATGCAAATTATACTCACAGAAATAATCTTCTCCATAAGCTACTATGCAGATTCGGTCACTTTAAAAGACAGGTTGCTTCTACATTAGTCGGGATCATAAAGAAAATGAATGCTCTGTTTTGTGTAAGACAGAAAAGTGGTCATTTAATTTGCACTGCTTGAAAAATTGTTCCTTGTAGTCTGGCCACTAGATGGAGGGCTCTGCCGTTCATATTACAGATGTGCACCATGATGCCATTTTACACTTAAATCTCAGCTACTGTCATATGTGATCATTGATAAGATGCATATCTGAAATGTGGCCATGTGACCTGTTTTTTAACACCACACCTCATAAAAGTACATGCATATCACTGCCATAGCTATGGATCAAAGCTGGAGATACACAGATTTGCAAGAAACACACAACATAGATACAAAATCCATACAGAAATGATGTATGAGAAATATTCCAGGTTTTGTTTTGTTGTTGTTTGTACTGCATGTAGATCAGGCAGGTGCATGGCGCTTCTGACAGATGTGCGTCTCATCCGAACATCATTTGTAAAGACAGACAGATGTTATAATGCTGGATATGAATCAGAGTGTGTTATTAAAGTAACAGTCAGAGTTAACACAGCCTTAGCAAATGATCTAAATTTTGACACGTTTTCCCTTAAAGGACAATGAAACTTTTAGTAAATATGTTATTCTGACCAACACCTGTGTGCTTTCAGGGACCATTTTACAGATCAGTCAACATTTTCTTTATATTTAATAAAATACTACAGCTACAGCTTCTCTGTCATTTAAACACAATTAAAGTATGAACTGGAAATGTATTTGTTTGTACATTAATGCGTTTCTTTTCAGATTTTTTGTTTTCTTTAAGTAGTCCAGACAGGTTTTATAGGCAAGTTTTTTAAGCTTATTCATGTTAATGTCTGCATATTGTTTATTTAGTCATTCATTGTGCTTATATTGTGAGAACAATGGCCATGAGATCAGAAAACACCCTGAATGGGATCCAGTCCATCGCAGGGCAGCAGATACACACACACACACACACACACACACACACACACACACACACACACACACACACATTCATACCTACTTGAAGCATTTTTGGGGCCAATTCACCAATCTCTCCACCCCCCACCACCACCGATTTAAACCCAATCCACCTACCAGCATGTTTCTCAACAGTAGTTCCACACTGAAAAATGATGTGTATATACACACATGGCTTTTCATGGAGAGAGAAGAGAGTTCCCTGTTATTATTATAGAGGCCACATTATGAATTGGAACATTAATCCTTTCTTTTTAAATGAATACATTCTAATGAAATCACAGAAGGAGGAGTAATAGGCTGTAGTGAAGGCCAGCTCTGATTACACGTCGATCCTGAATCTGAAATGAGAAATCAATTAGCTATACAGACAGCATTGTTTAAATTACTCTGAATCAATATCCCAGACTGCTTATACAGCATGTGCTTTAAAGTGTGATTAATGCAGCAGTGAATAATTGTGCCCAGGAACCTATCCCTCATACTGGACACTCAAGATAAGATTTGTGGGCTTGACACATGCAGAACAGGATTTTTCCTCTTATCCGGCCTGCGTAATTGAAACACCATATATGATACTTCCTACCACAAATCTCACATTGATCTTACTTTTATCACCACTTGGATAGAAGAACACTGTAACAGCACTCAGTTTGATGAGACTAGCTGGCATAACAACCTGGCACTGTTATTTAATGTACTTTTTATATACTTTCTCAGTGTGTGTCTCTTACACAACACCCCCACCCACCCACCCACCCACCCAGACCCCATCACCTGCCAATCTATATACCAAGGATGTTGTTTAGCTCATCTCTTCACCCTTCATGACACATAAATTTCAATCTTAATACGCATTGCCGTATTTAATGCTTACACAGTAACGTAAATTAGCGTGCACCAGAAGAAAGCTCAACCTTATTACTGTACTAATGTAATCCTGTGGATACACACGATTGATTTTGCACTCAAACTTGCGATTGATTAATGGGTGGCCTTCAATTACTCTGATTATTTGCTTTGATGAATCTAACCAACCTCTTAACATGAGGCAGTGGTGTAAACAGCTAGGTTGAACCTCATGTGTTTTAATGACACTGACATTTCCTGTTAACTGGTTGATTAGTTTCCTGAAAGAAAGCCAGCCACTACGTAAAACTAAATGAGTCAGGTATTTACCACTAACAGTTGTCATTTGCTTGTATGAGATAATTATCTGCACTGGACTATATATATATATATGTTTTGAGCTATGGGAAGTCTTCAGGGTGGAGGACTTTCTTTCTTCATATCATGACAAGCTGCATTTAAGCTGGATATTGTCTCAAGGATTTCACATCATTAAATGTAATTATACATGGTTAAAAACATTTAAAAAACACTGTAATTGTTGGCAAACTGGTATACTTAAGGGCGGTGACATACCAACGGTTGAGTTTAATTTCTTACATAATAAAAGGGTTCTAAAACTTGCACACATACAGTATACCATGCATTAGAAACAATATGACCAGACCATAAAATGAAGGCAGATAAAACACCTGGATTGGACAGTGGAAATAAACAACAAATTATCTTTAATTAACAATCTTTTAATGTGATCCTTACTGTACATATTCACAACTCCTTCTGTCTGCACATTGATTAGGAACTGCACAGACTTTTTGATTCATGGCTCAACAGAGCTCATTTCCTATAAGGCTTTTTCAGCAGGATGTCACTTGTTTCCAAATTGGCTTTAAATATTGATCAGGCCACTTATTGACTTCTTTAAGAAAGTGCAGTGTTGAATAAAATCTTATTTGCCTAATTTATTACATTGTAACCTGTCAAACAATATCAATATCAATCACAAATGCTTTGTGAATTTCATAAAACACAGCAAATAATTGATCTCGGATATATGTTTACTTGCTAACATGCTACTGAGAGGCAATTAAAGCAGTGTGAAGATCTGGAGATGATAAATTGGACTGGCACTTGAGTAATTATATAATTGTATATTCGGTTAAATAGCTGTGTTCATCATTTACCAGTGAAAAGAAAGACTGTTTGATCGAGACATCTGTCCAATTCCTACTAGTAATGACTTACAGCTATACTCATAGTGATGAAAGTAAAAAATAATCATGGCAAATAAGACCTTTTTTCCCCCCAAAAAATAAAAAAATCTATACGTCTTTGTGGAATATTTTGAACATTAAAATTATGATGCTTTTATAGTGTCACTATATTCTTAACTGCAGTGTCAGAAAATTCTACACTTACAGTATGACACAGCTTTTAAACCATTGATGAGCCTTTCAGACATAATACAGTGTTACAGCATGATATATAACATTTTTGAGTTAAGTGTTCTACTTGAACCCTTCAAGGGTCCCCCCACAAGCACACAACCCTTGATTTAAACTTTCCTTTTTTTCAACAGTATGCACAGTATATACATGCCTTTTATGCACTTCTGACTCTGCAAAAAATAAAAGAATGACATGAGCAATAGATTAATAAAAAATATAGAGAATTGCTGGCATAACAACCTAGCACTGTTATTTATATATACTTTTACTTATACCACACACACACACACACACACACACACACACACACACACACACACATTTACAGAAAATAATGCAGCTGTAACTAAATAAAACCATAAAACTAATAATTTTGTATTAATCAACTAATCATGCCTGTCTTCTCTCTCTCTCTCTCTCTCTCTCTCACACACACACACACACACACACACACACAGAAAAACAGAGAGAGAGAGAGAGAGAGAGAGAGAGAGAGAGAGAGAGAGAGAGAGAGAGACCTGAGTGTCTCTTTAACATTAATCAGAGTGAATTTTCCTAACCCATAAATTCCAAATGTTTTTATTCATGTAGCCCATACTCTGAATATACAATGAAATCATTTATTTATTGCTTTATTTTTAATATAAAAGAGGAGCTAATGTTGATATTGACTATAGTTAAAGAATGTTTATAGCTCCTGAGGCTTGTTATTATCTATTATCCCTGTGAGTGAATGCTGAACTATATGTTTGTTGGCTATATTTCGGATGGGAAACAGAATATCACAAGCAGGTGACGCTATTGTTCTCTTTCCCTGTGTTAACCATAACGTGAATCTAACTTAGCCAAAAAGCAACGCAGGATAATTCAGCAGGAAGGGCAGCGAGGTAAAAGTGGTCCAGACAGTAGCCAATCCTACAGCAGTGTACAGGGAAGATGACGTCGCTTGTTTTAGGCGCAGCGACGCGTCCATGTTTAGATCCACTTTAAGCGAAGAGCGTCACAGAGCGCAGTGCCACTGAGCCCATGTGGGACACTAGAGAGGGTTGAAACTGCTCCGGATCGGGGTTCACAAGCTGAACAGTGGGAATAATATGCGTCTAGTATCGGGTATTGGTCACAAGTACAACTAACGCGTGCGGACAGACTGTAGTCGTGTAAAAAAAAAAAAAAGTGTGGCGAGATGAACAGGCTATAACTCCGTGCGCAGAGAGCCAGTTTACACGCTCTCCAAACTCCAAAGCAAATCACGCTAAGAAAACAAACAGAAGGAAATGAACCGTTTTGCTGTTGTGAAAGTACAAATCTTTCTGCTTTTGCTGAGGACACTTAACGCGCCAGTATAGAAAAGAGACCGGACATGTCCGTTACGCACGGGTGTACGCACTTCACACTGGATCGTTTTGATTTTTAATACTCGCGGACGTGATTGTGTTTGGGTTTTTATCCCAACAACAATATCAAGCTGAAATCGGAGTGTCAGACTGGATGTACAGCTGTACTATGTGTGGCCACTCTTTCTGGTGCGGTGCGCAATCAGCGCGCAGAGGATTTATCTGGGAAACCGTGTCTTGTAATAATTAACAAAGTTGATCCACTGTTAAAAGGGACCAAATTAAAAGCCATGATGACTTTCCAAACTTTATGGATATTGTTTCCTCTTCTAGGTGAGTTGATGCTTGTGTTTAAATGTTCGGTGGTATAATCATTTAAACATACTCACTGTAAAGAGCACGTTTAAATGACTTAAAAATGTTTTTATGTTTGGAGTTTGTAGTTTTCACCTTAAATATTCATTATGGAGCGTTTTTTGAACTAAGCTAAATAATTATTATCTGACATTATACATAATACAGCATTCTAATTTCCTATGGTGTATTTCTATACTGTATATAATACATATTAAACTCATGGGCGTGTTCTAACCATGTATTTTTATTCACACAGCCACATGTACATTTCAAATGCTTCCACATATCTTTTCGATACCGATTTTTAGATAAATGCTGTTTTGTGCAGATTTACTACACGTGTCACTGTGTGCTGAACTGGCGCAGACTCGAGCATCCCGGCTGGACTGTGTCCGGGCTCATGAGCAGTGTCTGGGTCGTTATGGCTGCAGCTCTGCTTTCCGCACAATGAGGCAGTGTTTGGCGGGTACAGGGGGCAACTTCAGCGCACTAAACGAGCCCGAGGCACAAGACGAGTGCAGGAATGCCATGGAGTCCATGAGACAGAGCTCTCTATATAACTGCAAATGCAAGAGAGGCATGAAGAAAGAGAAGAAGTGCCTGCGCATCTTTTGGAGTGTCTATCACAGTTTACAGGGTGCGTAAACAAGTGGCTGTTTGGCTTGAAATCATAATTAGTTCCTCATTTATGAAGATGATGAGTTTTGCAGTTAAACCTATCGTGCATGACAAGCGCACTCTGCTGTTAAATGTCTAGAAGAAACCAACGTTTTGACCTTGAGTTGAAAAACTTTTCAAAAGGGATTAATTGAGAATACAAATCTAGAGCAGCACATTTCCATCTAAATTGGAGTAATAATTCTGCAAGCTGTGTTCATGTATGTAATGCTTTGCAACTGCGCTATGCAGCCTCCTGGCATTTCTCTTGGTGTTGTTTTCAAGTGTGCTAATTGAGTTGTTTGTTCTCATTTTCCAGGCAATGATTTGCTGGAGGACTCTCCATACGAGCCAGTGAACAGCCGCCTGTCTGACATATTCCGCCTGGCTCCCATCATATCAGGCAAGCCTGCTGTGGTTATAGCATAGCCTGCTGAAATACAAAGAGCATTATAGAGGCAATATCACAAACTAGAAGTCTAGTAGTTGTTTTATGCTGGGCCTAGTCACTCTTGTTAGGTTATATAAATGTGCTCAGTTGGTGTTGATTGTTTTCTGGTTTCTCCTGCTGCTTTATCATTTTACTGGCTATAATCATGGCACAGCTACACTTTATACACTACTAGTGTCACAGATGATTAAGTCACTTATCTTTGGTATACCGCTGTAGACCTGGATTGATGAATGTCTTCTAAGAAATGCGAATGCTTATCATGGACAGGTTAGGAGCAGGCTATTGATCATTGGAATTTATGGTTTACTGTAAAGACCTGATGCTATGCTGGAGTTGCATTTGAGAGAAAAGCAATGATCTGCAGGTGGTGCTGTTTAACCCTTGGTAAACTTCTACAAACACGTCTTTAATAGAATTTGAGTACTCTATTTTTTATATAAGGGCTATCCTTCCTTTTGAACCTTGCAAGAGTTCATGGCTGCTCTTAATTATTGTTCTGTCTCTGTAAAGTCACCTGAAATTCGCATTTAAGAAAAAATGTCTAGCAATCAATACAAATTCATCATCCACCTTTGTTCTTCAACCACCTGTGTCAGAGTTTTGACACAGTTGGAGCAGATGGACACAAGCACAACCCAGTTAAAGTAGAAAACATTGTTCTGAATGACCAGGTCTCTACGACTGATGTAATTACTTTTTTCCCACTAGTGGAAAATAAATAACGAAGCTGTGAGATTGAGGTGTTTTTATGCCTCAGTAATGTTCACATCACTCTGCCTGTGTGCGTCAGTGCGCTGCAGGTGTATTAAATCATGTGAGTTGTACAGACTGAGAAAGGAGACTGCACTTAGCAGAATTATCTCCATATATGGAGGAATTGCACTGAGACATTAATCTGGAGCCAAATCTAATCATGCGTCCATTCACCTAACCTTCTAATGTCCAGCAGAGTTTTGGTGAATACAGGGCCATTATAAAAGGGTGTAGTGGTCATGGCTGGTCACGGCATCCTTCAGTATTTGTTCACAGCTGTCCCATGCAGGTGCAGGCACCATTTTTATAACTGCCACCACAAAGCTGTTCTGAGAGTCCATTTGGCAGAGCTGTGAATGGTGAGAGAGCAGTCTGATTCTTATTCTGAGCCTCTCACTACAGCAGGCAGACTGTGTAACTGAAATAGGCAGCAAAGCTTTCACAAACAGAATAGATAAACCTTTAGAGGATTCATGCACAGTGGCTACACTTACAGTCATTCAGATGAAGTCTGAGATCACCTCCTCACTCAAGACCATCGCAGTATTTTAGCATTAATCCATATCCTGTTTTCTGTTCTAGACTATTTTCCATTCTCAAAACAACATGTCTCTGGTATATATTTATAAACCTTTTATTCACCCCAAAAAATGAAATGAAACATAATAAATGCATTGAAATTGATTTCTTTAATCCTAAACCGGAATTCAAGGATATTGTTACATTTGGCTAACTAACTAATATTGATCATTAAATACATTAGACAAGCTTGTTAACCATGTTTATAAACAAAACACATTTTGGTATTCCCACATATGGATAATCCATTTACTTTTTAATATAAGATTAAAATAATTATTAGGCCAAAATTTGAAATGACATGCAATTTTAAGCAATTAAAGCTCCTGAAGATTTTTGTATGAAAGGGTTAAATGTCTGCATTCTATTTCACTAGTAACATGAATGCCTATTAAATCTGACTTAATCCACACACCTGAAAGTAAACGTGTTCGTGGAACATAATGAATGACTGACCTTAATCTAGGCACTTTCTCTCAGCTCCTCCATTTACAGTGGGAACCAAAAGTCTGATAACACAGTAAAAAATCTTTTCAATTAAAATGGGAAATAAACAGAAGGTTTCAGAATCTTTAACTATTTAAACACAGAAAGTGAACGTGCAATATCTCTGATATCTATTTATTGTTGTATTTCTTCTTAGTAAACCAAATACTAAGAAACTGAAATTCATGTAAAGTTTCTTCTTTTCACTCAAGATGTTGCGAAAAATATAACTTGTAATAAAAATTTTGTATTAAATTAGAGAAGAATGAAAGATAGAAACATTTTCTCAGATGTTTGGACCCCACTGTATATCCCGCAAGGTTGCAACACAGGTAAACACACCACATCTTTAAACAAAGCTTGAACCGAAAAAAAAAGGGTTGTCATCAGAGTATCTACTTTCACTGACTCTTTTGTTTCAGTTATCAACAAAAATGTCTTCTCTAATTGCTACAGTAACAGGACTTAATGAAACAAAAGTGCCATTATGTTAGAAAATGCCTTTACTAAGCCTTTACACTTCCATTAAGGAATACTACACAATGGGATGGATACAAATAGCTGCATTAACAAGCAGCTCATTGCTGAGCAAGACACTTAACTTACATACCATCAGACCAAACGAGTCTGTCTTCCTTCAGAAACAAAGAATAATTATAAATTGTGGAGATTATCTCTCTGTTAATAAAAATGGGATCCAGGCTTGTTTTAGGTGTAGCTCTAAGATATCAGTGGAACTGTAGTGTTGTTGTAGAGCAGCTCTCACAGCCGGGGTTGTATTGCAGCTTTCTGCTCTTTGATGTCGTGCCAATTCTGACAGGTCTGCATGGTTTTGTCAGCATTAGGCTTTAGTAACAAATCTCCTACAGTTACCAAATGGGGGAAAAGTCAGTCTGATGAAAAAAAACGAGAACAACATACCTCAAGTTCCTAGAAAATAGCATCTAGGATCCAGGGGTAAATTCTGTTACATGTGAAGTGAAATGGATATTAGCTGCTGGTGGGTGGCTCAACTAATGACAGTTACAGCGATTATGGTTCCTATGCTGTTATTATATTCTACAGCATTATGCTGTTTGTTTGCCTGAATCGGCACAGATTAGGACAAAAGGAAAAGCAGGCATGTCTGCACTGGCTGCTCAGTGGCTTGTAAGGAGCCTCAGTGTGACCCAGGTCTTTCCTCAGATGGGTTTATTACACCATTTATCCAAACCAAGCAGCATGTGACATACAGACTAATACCCATTAGAATGAATTTACAATGAAGTGTTGAAATTAAAACATTCCTCCGCTTTATAAATCAGTAGAGGACAGCTTTGAGAGAGCATTTATTCAGCCACCTACAATAGGTTTCATCCTGAACAGAGAGGGAAAGAAAAACACACAGCAAAAGAGAGAGAGAGAGAGAAAGAGAGCGACAGAGAGAGACAGAGAGAGAGAGAGAGAGAGAGAGAGAGAGAGAGAGAGGGAAACATGCAGAAGAAAACACATGAATTAGCAGTTGCATATCATGTAACTGAAATGATCAGTTGCTCATTTGGTTTCAGATAAACCAGCTCACTGTACACCTGAATAAATAGCTTTATTTGCTGTGATCAAATTTTTTAATGGAGAAAAGAGCTTTAAAACAACACTTTCAGGAAAATGATAAATGATGAAAAACATATCAGGACTAAGTAAGTAAATCAACATGGATGCTGTTGTTGGAGATGTGTTGTTACTAAAGGTCTTAGTTTAAGGGAATTCAATGCTTTTCAGTCTTATAGCCCCATTTCATTATGCCAGTAAATAGTAGCTTGGTTTTAAAATCTCTTCACTTCTCTTGGCTCCAACGCCAAAATTCAGGCAAGTAGACAGCTTCTTGTCATATTAACTACCTACATTAGATAGATAGATAGATAGATAGATAGATAGATAGATAGATAGATAGATAGATAGATAGATAGATAGAACTTTATTGTCATTGCATTGTACAGGTACACAGCAACGAAATGCAGTTTGGCATCTACCAGAAGTGCAAAATGTAGCAGTCGTGCAAAAGTGCAGATAAATATCTAGCATATTTACAGCAAGTGGTATATATGGAAGCATATACAGTGAATAAATATAAAGGCTATAACAATGCAGAGATATGTGGACATACAGGAGTACAGTGAATAAATATAAAGGCGCACAGTGAATAATCATTTTAACAGCCTGAACAGCTAGCAGTTACCCAAACACCGAGACCGAGCGTATCAAACTGGGAGAGCATTTTTGCCAGTTGATGTTGTCAAAAAGAAAACCGCTCTGAATTTTAGTTACTAATTCTCCATCTAAACACAGGTCATTTTAAGGAAAACAAAATTAAACAGAATTGCAAATCTGTATTGATCAGTTCAGTCAACTATTAAGGAAGACAAAGACGGTCTAGCAGTTTGACTATCTCAGCCAGTGTTTTACAAGCCAGTGAGACCACCCTGAATTTTTCAGTAGCTAAATCTCATTAGTAACAGTTCATATATCAGCACAAAATAGGGTTTCAGACATTCTGCTTTTGAACAAATACTACTATTGTGAACACAGCATTGGACTGGAGGAAGAAGTGGTGTACACCAGGACACTGTGGGAGCCTTATAACTGATCAGCCATTATTAGCCATTGAGATGATAATAAATCCTACGTCAGACCTTGTTAATTGATTTCCTTGTGTCTCTGCACTGGTTTGCAAGCTTGTCAATAATTTAAGAAGTAAGAATTTAAACACAACCTTAAAATCTTGTAAAAAAAAATATTTTGTGCTACACGGATTTATGTCTAGAACAATGTTCTAGAGGTGAGGAGAGATTTTCTTTGCACCATAAATTTGATGTTAAGTAGACGGTTGGGATCTGACAGTTCAGTTGAATGTAGAAAGTAATCTGATTAATGAAAAGTAATGCATTTTGTTATATAGAAGTTGAAATGAATCTTTACTGTGAGGCTTCCCAGACTTGAACGTCAGAATTTAATTTGGCACTGCAGATGCACTTCTGCTTTGGCTGATGAGACTTGAACAATCAAATTATACCAGTATTGGCATTCTGCTATGGGACACAGTATCGTTTATGTATCTTCTGTCAGCTGAATAGTGGTATTTTGAGGTATTAAGATATTGTATGACTAAAATATATTAGATATATTATATTATATGACCATTTCTACTATTTCAAATCCTCCATCATCCATCATCTACACTTTAAGATGTTTAATTCATCTCCAAGCAAATGTAAGGATGATATATACATCTCAGAAACTAAAATAAACCAGTTTACATACGCTTGCTCTAATATGGCCTAAGCAAAATAAATAAATAAAAATAAAATAGAGCAATGAGTGATGTTGGCTTCTGGACTGGCTGCTTATTTTCTCCATCCTGAAGTAAGCTGGTGAGAAATGGAAAAAATCTAGCAAGCAGCAAGTGTTCTCCTAATAACAGCTCTAAAGATACACCGGTTTCCTGAATAATTCAGTAAAATCCCACCAAAATCCCTTAGTATCTTTCGATAAAAGAAGTCCAGAATGTGTCCATGACTATTCTCCTGCAAGATGATGAAAGAAGGCAGCTGTGTGTGTGTGGGTCGATGCAGTTAAAGTGTGCGAATGGATTGTATGGATCTGTCAGTCAGATGCAAGGAAGGGGATGGAGTTGAAACATCATGGCCATATAATTAGAGTTGCAATGTGGGGATTATTAAGAAGCTATTGAATTAAGCTGAATGATTGTTAGCTGAAATAATTATAAATACAGAGTTGAAAGTCTTTTCATTTCCTTTTTATATAAAAACGCTATTGATGTGACTCTAATTGAATTCTGGATATGAATATGTTTAGAGTGGGATTTGATTTTATTAATACTTACTTCTAAAGACATAGCTTAGTATGGAAAGTAGATTCCATCATTGTTTTAAATATTTGCCTTGGTATGAATCAGACATCTAACTTAATATTCTGATGAATTGGCAGTTTGCTTGACGGAATAAAATCCATTCAATTCATTCTCTGCTATTGGCATGAATCTCACCCAGGCTATACAAGGGAGAGACTTTATTAAAAATGGAAATATGGCCCTGTCAGCGGTTATTGTTTGGAAGTGCAATTCGATTCGGTCTCATTTCTCAGCATTGATATTGACACTGGTGTATGCACTGTGTATGAATGCCAAGTATCCAGGCACCAGCAGCATGTGAGATGTAGAGAAAGGAAAGAGTGACGTGTTGAAATATAGCAAATAATCTATACATCATAAAGCAACTTGAGTCTACTGTTTAACTGTCTCTGACACCCACACACATGGCACACACGAATGGTGTTTAGTGTAGGATTAAACACTGCTCTAATGTGAACTTTATGAACCTTCCTGAGAGTATCGTGTAGTATCACACGGTTTCAGCAGGAATGTGAACTCTGAACCGCTCGTACACTCCTCAGACAGTGTTGGCCTTGATTATACAGACATTACATATAATAATGTCTACAATATAGTTTGCCCCTGAACTTAAACATAACAAGCAATTCGTGAATTATACGTATTCCTGAGACAGCTATACTAATATAAAGTATGTATCATATTTTGTGTGTGTGTGTGTGTGTGTGTGTGTGTGTGTGTGTGTGTGTGTGTGTGTGTGAGAGAGAGAGAAATACACTCACCTGCACACCTGCACGGATATCCAGTCATCTCATCAGTCAATCATAGCAGTTGCACGATGCATAAAATCATGCAAATACAGCTCAAGAGCTTCAGTTAATGTTCACATCAAACATCAGAATGGGAAAAAGTGTGATCTCTGACTATAGCATGGTAGAAACTGAATAGTTAAAGATTTAGAGATTTAAAGAATAGTTAAAGATCAAAATTTGATTTGATTTGATTTGATTTGACCTGGTCTTTTTCATGTCTTAAACTGTCAGTGAGTCTGTGTTTATGATAGCTTTAGTTTCCTGTGGTTCTTCTGCTGTTGTACATTCTGAGCTTGAACATGAGATTGTTATGATTGAAAATCACAAGAGATGAGCAGTTTCTGAAGCACACAAACCAGTCCATTTGACGTCAACTTCCACGCCATGGTTAAAGTCGCAGTAAATCACTTTCCCCATTCTGATATTTGATGTGAACATGAACCTAAGCTCTCGAGCTGTGTTCTGCTGGATCTTTATGAACTGTGGTGTTGCCACGACCAGCTAAACTAGTAAAACCAAACAAACACATTATTAACATGCTTACGTTTCTCATCCATGGAGTTGTCAATCATGCAATTCACATCATCATACAATACAGTTGAAATATACTTTTATATATACACTGAGATATACTGGAGATCAGATTAAGCAGGTGAGATATGCATCCTGAAAGCTCTTGACTTAAAGGTTTAAAGATAATCTATCTGAGCAGAAATAAGAATATCTACTCAAGAACATCTATCCTATCCTGCATGGCTGTAATTATTTCCTCATCTTAGTAGATAAATATCAAGCTAAATTATAATTAAATGTAAAGGCAAATTGAAATGAACCCGAAGCAGAGATGCTGTAACGAGTAATGTGAAATAACCAGTCTAGACTGAAGCACTGCTTTGCTATATATAGTTGGTGGCCAATGAATATTAATTATAATTCTTTTTATCACATTTAAGTCATGGTTAAGTAATATTTACATTAGAATATTAAAGTTAAAGCTCATTTTGCTAAAAGAAAAAAGTTCAGCACACTCAGCAGTATCACTTCAGTATTCCGAGTCGATTTATTTGTACTTTATTCCCAGCCCTGTGTATATAGTCTGCATATCAGAAAGAAAGGAAGCTCTTCCGTTAACATAAAACTGCTGCAAAATGATTACAATGATTTTAGCATAAAGTTAAAAGATTTTTTTCTACAGCACTCTACAGCACAGAATTCATAATTCCTCCTGAATTATAGTAATGTCATTACCCTCAGACAGAGTAACAAGGATGATTAGTTATCACCTATTAGCATGGGTCACACTGGGGCTGTAAATAAAATGGGGTAAGTATTGTGTAACCATATTTAGCACCAGTTTTTGTTGCAGTTTGCACTGTTGAGAATTGACACTGCATCCCAGCATGGCAACGATGCATCCATCATAAACAGTAGAATTGTTTCCGCAGCATTACTGGATGCATTCGGGTGAGAATGCTGTTAAAGTCACCGACTTCTAGCTCATAAAAGTCACCGGCTCATAAAACGATTAAGGGACTTGGACACATTCCAGAGTGGATATACACACTTTTGACAGAAGATTTAATTGGACATTATGTAATGTGAGCAGTGTAGACTGTTTTGTAATCAATTAAAGCCAATAACCTTTTATCAGCAGCATGGAAAGAGGTACTTATACTTCTGAGGCCAGGGAGATTTTCTCCGAAAACAACTCCTGGACAAAAAAACAAAGTAATATTATGAACATAACCCGACTGCTTGAATATGTACCACATTAGGCAAACATGCTCTATCAGTTTATGTTGCTATGACAAACAATTTCTACCTCATTTTGTATAATTAACATCACTTTTACTAGGCTTATTAAAACTGTAGTAAGTTGATACTTATACTTGTTTCAGATTTTTGAGTTTTCAGCCACTTATACTTGGAATTAAAAAACGTAATTATAATTAAACGAAATTAAACCTGTCACGTCTTAAATAAAATGATAAACATGTTATGAAGGACAGCCGACTTTGCGAGTCATGGAGATATGTTTTCAAATATCTACTACTTTCTGACAGATTGTTCTCCAAACCATTTCTGTGTCCATACGACTCATTTTCTTTAAGGTTTCAGCAGATAAAAGTTTAGATGGCCGCCGGCCCGGAAGTGAGCGTCATGAACCAGGAAGTGTGGGAAGAGTGCTGACAAAAATTGCACATATAATTAAAACTAAGTGCTGTCTGGTAGTTTTTTCAGCCTGTGGGATCCAGAGATGCAGCTGACGTTTAACTTTAGAACCGATGTTTGTCCAGTCGAGAGCTTCAGCTTGGGTTAAACCCGATTTAATTATCAAAGTGATAATTAATAGAGATTTTCTGAAGCTGTTCGGTTATAACTGCTCTGTTTACATGCAACTCAGACTAAGAATTCAAGTGACTGTTAAAAAAGAAAAAAGACCAATATCTATAGGCCAATAAATCACAATAACCTGATTACCTGTCTGTATACTTACCAGAACATACATGATGTTAATCTTCATGTCTAGTCGCATATGTTTAAAGTACAGTAACTGTAACTGTAGATGTACCCTAGTTTTACAATGTAGCATGAATTGATACAGTGCCATATAAGACATGAGTGTTTACACACGCACAGAGTAGTGAGCAGGAAGGGAATAGTCTTCCTTCATACTGTCTATAAGCACGAAATTAAGAAAAAAGCCTGGAAGAGGAATGGAGAGAGAATCTCTTATTTTGATGTCCTTATGCCAGAGGACTGATTCTTCATGGTGTGAAGAGAGAGAGAAAGAGAGAGAGAGAGAGAGAGAGAGAGAGAGAGAGAGAGAGAGAGAGAGAGGGTGAGTGAGTGAGGGAGCGAGAGGGAGAGAGAGAGATTGAGTGAGGGAGAGAGAGAGAGAGATTGAGTGTGAGTGAGGGACAGAGAGAGACAGAGAGAGAGAGCGTCAGAGAGAGCGAGAGAGAGAGAGAGAGTGTGAGTGAGGGAGAGAGAGAGAGACAGAAAGAGAGAGCGTCAGAGAGAGAGAGCGAGAGAGAGAGAGACAGAAAGAGAGAGCATCAGAGCGAGAGACAGAAAGACAGAGCGTCAGAGAGAGAGAGAGAGAGAGAGAGAGAGAGAGAGAGAGATTTATGAAGTCGGCTGTAAATATGGCTCCAGAGACATGATCTGTGTGACTGTTGAGGTATTGAAGGGTTTACACTATACACGGCTTTCTCTCTTGGATTCACTTCTGGTCTCTCAGACTCACTCATATGCAGCCGATATTAAACACAAAATAACACACCATACCTCTGATAATGTCAACTCACATTCTGGCACTGAAATTTTTAAGTGTCAAGTACCTTGAATAATAAGTTTAAGAGTGTGTCCGATATCCATTTCTGCACATTTATCTTATACTACGTAGCTGCAGTGAACAGAAGCTTGGGAAAGTGCCATCTGGAAATGGTCTAGTCAGTAGTGTCACTGTATTTTATTTTTATTCCAGTAATGGCCCAGTGCTGGCTTCATTTCTTACTGATTAATAAACAGTGGTTCAATACTAATGCATGGAGATTGAAAGCACGGCCCTACGAGTACTAAAATGGCAGCGGCCAGTGCTCAAGCAACAAATGACATAATAAGCATATTAGACATTGATTTTTCTGATAATTGAACTACCCGATGCCATCTGATGCTTTTTACATCACACACATGGGCTTGATGTGGTTTGACCCGACGTTTGTGTAGCGCTTTTACTTTCTTGTTTTCTTGGTAAAGCTGCTGCTTCAATTCCATTTCACTGCTCTGGTAATAGTAACCAGAAATCTGTGAGCTTTCACAATTATACAGGATCAGTGTAACGTGGCAGAACAGTCAGAAATCTCCAGTAGTCTTAAATTGCCTATTATATGAACCTGTCAGATGTCAGGAGTTTTCTCATACTGCCTGCCTCAGACAGCTGCTTGTCACTGGAGATAGTAATGTTTTAGATGAGAAACAGAGGGACGTGATCTATGTCTGAATTATCCACTAGTTGGTTACACTGCAAAATTTTACATCTTAGCAAGTCAAAATATCTTGAATATAATCAAATTAGTCAAATCTAGTTATTTAGTATTATTATTATGACAAAAAAACAAATCTAAGATTATCAAACATATTTCTATACCTATTTTAAGGTTTCTAAGCTTTACATTTTCTTGTCCTATTGGAAGATTATTTTAAGCATTCATTTATACAAAAGAAACAAAATTACTTGCAGGTACAATAAGAAAAAAGCACATATATACATATGTACATTGAAACAGTAATTAAAATATGGCTAGAAATATGTTTAGTAATCTACAGTATAATTTGGTTTATCTCATAATAAGAAACAGTTTGAATATAGTTTAGGTAATTTAACTAAGGTTCTAGATATTCTCACTTGCTAAGATGTCATTTTGGCAGTGTTTGTGTTGTCATTTAATTCATGAGAAAATTGGCTACCAAAATTGTTGGTACCCTTCGGTCAATGAAAGAAAAACTCACAATGGTCACAGAAAAAACTTTAATCTGACAAAAGTAATAATAAACCAATGAAAGTCAGACATTGCTTTTCAACCACGCTTCAATGGAATTATTTTAAAAAATAAACTCCTGGAACAGGCCTAGACAAAAATGATGGTACCCCTAACTTAATATTTTGTTGCACAACCTTTTGAGGCAATCACTGCAATCAGACGATTCCTGTAACTGTCAATGACACTTCTGCACCTCTCAGCAGGTATTTTGGCCAACTCATATAAGCAGTACATGGCACTTTATAATATTGTGAGATTGTGTTAATATTCAAGTGCTCCAATGTGTCACATTGATAATAGGCCTTTAGACATTTTTTTGCATACTTAGATTTTTAGCATCTGTCTGGATAACTGAATGAAATTGGGACATACAGTAGAAGCCTTTATTATTGTCACATGTAGAGAGCGCAGGGGCAGCTATGGCACAGAGCCCCAGAGCAGGGAGGGTTAAGGGCCTTTCTCAAGTGCCTAGCAGTGGCAGTGCTGAGGCTTGAACCCTGACAGTCATACTTACCCCATGACCACTTGAGCCACCTCTGCCCCAAAACTATGAGTCTCTATTGTATGAACCCATTTCATGAATTTTCTTTAGGAATTTGACCACAGAAAACACAAACTGAGTGCTGTAAACTGCTGTATGAAATGGTCTTCAGGCATTTTTTGAATAGTTAAGGGCTTTTATATTTTAGAGGCTTTTAGAGTTTTCTAAAGTGGATGTACTTGGAGCCTTTAAGGGTTCATCTAGAGGGACAAGATTCAGTTTTCTGGATGTTTCTTCTTTTAGTAAACTGTCTGCATTTATAATTCTTTACATATTAGTCCTTTACCAATAATTATACCATATATTTTTATTTGAAAGACTCTAGTTATTGGCTAAATCCACTTGCTATCTGATCCACTTTGCAGGTTAATTACTGCTAAAAGCAAGCTAAAGGAAATCATCAATAAATCAATAGACTCTCTCAATATATATTGTCCAAAGCTAACCAGCAGGATTCCCTCAATTCCCTTAAATGTCCCTGGGCAGTTGTTTATTGGAATGACCATTTGTACAGAGCACACAGTGCTGTTTAACTAATAAAGCCTCTTCATTAAAGAATGAAAAGATGGCCATAAGAGAGTCCATCTCATAACATGACTCAGCACAACACCCGTACTGACTGATGAAGACTTGACAGTATATTGATTCAGTCATTTTAATTCCTGCCACAGATGATGTGGATGTGTAGGAACAACTAATGATGAATAAGTAGTGAGGTAGATGAGTGTGCAGTAAAAAAGAAAAGAAAAGAAAAGAAAACGGAACTGTTGGAGAGAGCAGGATGAGAGTGATAGAAAGAGAGCGTGCGAGATAAGAAATGAAAAACAGGAAGAGAGACAGTATTAGTTCTATTATGAAGGTCGAGTCCCTGGATGATTTGATTTGCTGCAGCAGTGTGCGTTTTTATTCAAGTGTGGCAGCGACACTATTAAGTGCCACTCAGAAGAGCTTCAGGTGCCCTCCATCAGCACTTTCTGCCTCCACTTATTTTAAATCTACATTTAATCTATCTGTTATTGTACATCAACAGCAAGAGCACACAGTCAGCCAGCCAGACCACTGCATGCACACGCACACAAACACACACACACACACACACTCATATGAGCAGAGATTTTGAGCTGCATAGCTCATATCATATTGGAGTAGTATTCTCTAAGTAACTCACAGCGAGATACTCTAACACTCTGTACTCTGATTATACAGGAAAAACGCTTCTTTAACATTTTATAAAATGGCATCCAGACAAGGAAGAATAGCTGTTGCTCTTAGGATTTTAGGAGCAAATATTTAAGTCACGTAGTCATGTTACTGTTCTTGATGTTCTTATTGATTTGGTCATTCATTCATCTTCGGTCAACAATATATCCTTCTCAAGAGTCATAGCAAATCCAGAGCCAACTCCAGAATTTATGCATTTATTAACACAATTAGATTCACCCTCAACAGCTGATCTGTCTGCAGAGAGGTGAAAAGAAACCAGAGAATACACCTGTTTTCGGACAGGGAAAACATTTGAAACAGGAAATCCAGGGCTACGAGGCAGAAACGCTACCCACTGCACCATCATGTCATCCCATCATCATTCTGTCCCGCAGAATATTTTGGAATATGTAGCAAAACTCTAATCCACTTGAAAAAAAAATGAATCATGACTAACTCCTTGATTCACAAACATTCACAATAAATATCCCTAAATTTCACATCGGATGCATAACCAGTGAAAGCAGTTTGCACTGCAGGATTTAATGAAGTGAAATTAGTGAAGCTAATAAAGAGATTTAAAAAGCACAGAGCAGCTTCATTTCCTCCTTCTACGGAACGCACAGAATAATAAAAGCTAAGTAAAGTGCAGATGACGGTCTGCATGGAAACATATATTATCTTAAATATATACTGCAGGATAAACACAGTAAGCGTGCATTTTTATAACTTCATCTATAGCAGTTCATTTAAGAAGCCACGAAGATCAGTAATATAAAACTTTAGAGTGTCTATGAAATGAGATTTAAACATCCAAACGAATCCGAACACAGATTTTAAAGTCAGTGTGTTTTTAGTCGTGTGGCTCGCTTCTATTCTCATTGCTAATTTGCTCATTGCAATGTTGTTGTGTTCAGCACCCCAGAGCGGAGGTTCCCAGCCATTCAGTTCAATTTTATTTGTATAATGCTTTTAAAAATAGACATTTTCACAAAGCAGCTTTGTAGAAATCCACCACGCCTCATCAGCTTTTTCCTCCTCCACAGTAGTGAGGGCATTAGGCTTCCCACATGGGAGAGAAAAAAGATTAACACAAGGCACAAAAATAAAACTGTTGAGAAACAATCTGCTTAGGCAACATGCAAACATAGACATATATGTACACACACACATACACACACATTAACCTGCAACAATATCTCCAAATGCTCTCCAAGTCTACATATTTTCTGTGTGCATACTAACTACTCAACACTCCACATACTGTACACCATCAGTGCAGCTTGTGATGTTTTCTTCGTACGTGTTTGAGCTGAGCTCATGAGTTTAGAGGAGAAAAGAATACCGACACAATGCAGACAACCATATTTTTAACACAAAGAATTGTTGTTTGATATCAAGGAGCTGCCACTGTAGAGCCATCACTGTGCTCAAGGCACGAGGCAAATGCATTCTACAGAGACTTTAATTGGATGCACATTGGACAAGTACCGAATAAATGCACACTGTATCAACAAAGTCATCAACATTTAAGAAGTACTCATTTTCTACCGCTTATTCGAACTACCTCGGGTCACGGGGAGCCTGTGCCTATCTCAGGCGTCATCGGGCATCAAGGCAGGATACACCCTGGACGGACTGGCAATCCATCGCAGGGCACACACACTCTCATTCACTCACACAATCACACACTACGGACAATGTTCCAGAGATGCCAATCAACCTACCATCCATGTCTTTGGACCGGGGGAGGAAACCAGAGTACCCGGAGGAAACCCCCGAGGCACGGGGAGAACATGCAAACTCCACACACACAAGGCGGAGGCGGGAATCGAACCCCGACCCTGGAGGTGTGAGGCGAACGTGCTAACCACTAAGCCACCGTGCCCCCCATAATAACCTCATTAATCTAATTAAAATATATTTTAAGTAGAACTGCATGACAGTCTAAAATAATAATAATAAAAAATAATAATAACAAGTATTAAATAGTTTTATTGTTTTCCTTTAGCTCTGAAATAACCTTTTTCTTTAACATTGTAATGTCATTTCAATTAATTTCAGCCCTTTTTACAGAATAATTATATATATGGAGTACTTTCACACCGATTGAAAACAGATTTCAGATTTCATAACAGATTGAAAAATGGTTAAAATGCAATGCTTGGTCTTGGGGTACGAACTCATGACCTTCCGATCAGTAGTCCAAAACCTTAACCTCTGAACTGCCACATCCCACATATATAGTATATATATATATTTAATTATTATCTGCATTTTAACCATTTTTCAATATGTTTTTATGTTTTGCGCTTGGAAAGTCCTCCAAGCAAAACGTAGCCACATATTTAATCTTTATAATACTAGATATTACTATTGATTAATGTTTGTTTATTTTTATTTGACAGTGTGGGAGGAAAATGGCTTTCACAATACAGTATGTTTTAAAGACTCTATCAGCCAGAGCAGAAAACAAAGAAGAAGAAAAAAGAGCAGTAATTAAAGTAGCCATATGTTTACAGTCCCACCAGACCAAGAATGTCAGAGTGAGGTCCAGGAAGGATTCAACCCTGCAGAGATGTATGTTTTCCCTCATGCTGAGAAGGCCTCAGTAATTAGCTGATGAGTTGAATAAGATGTTTTAAATGAGGCAGAATGCTAGACTGTGCATTGCTGTGGCCCTTGAGGACTGAAGTCTAACATCAGTGCATTCTACAAAACAATTCTGACATATTATTTAAATGTCAGTCGCTTATGTTTATATGCACATATATTTTTATGCAGATGATGTAATCATGTACTTGTCCACTCATGTAGACCTGCACAAACTTGACATTTGCACAGACACATAATGAGCATTATGGCTGATTTTCATGACTCTTCTGTGATTCCTCTTTCTGTCTGTGAAGGTGAAGCTGCTTTTAGCAAGGACAACAACTGCCTGAATGCAGCCAAGGCCTGCAACCTGAATGACACGTGTAAGAAATACCGCTCGGCCTACATCAGCCCATGCACCAATCGGGTCTCCACCACTGAGGTGTGCAACAAGCGCAAGTGTCACAAAGCCCTGCGGCAGTTCTTTGACAAGGTGCCAGCCAAGCACAGCTATGGCATGCTTTTCTGTTCGTGTCCGTCTGGGGAGCACTCAGCCTGCTCAGAGCGCAGACGCCAGACCATCGTTCCAGCGTGCTCCTATGAGGACAAGGACAAACCCAATTGTCTGTCCCTGCAAGCCAACTGCAAGACCAACTACATTTGCAGGTAAATCACGAATCAGCTTACGGAGAAGGTGAATCCAAGGTTCAGGCAGGTAGTAATGTCATTCAGAGTAGAGGTGAACAGATGAATCATCACTTTCCCATTTTCCCATTCCTACCTGATGATGTGAATGTCTAGGATGGCTAATCACTCATACTATGTTTTTCATAGTATGTGAGGTGATCTGATTCAAGATGGATATTTATTTATTCCTGGTGTGCTACATTAGGTCTCGCCTGGCTGACTTCTTTACCAACTGCCAGCCAGAGGCTCGTTCGATATCCGGCTGCCTGAAGGAGAGCTATGCTGACTGTCTGCTGGCTTACTCTGGCCTTATAGGTAAGTCTAACAGAGAAGAATCATCTCACGTAACACCGTAAATATTTCAAGGAATACAGTAAAGCCTGATGGCATGGGCTGATATAGCATGTCTGGAAGAGTTATATTCCTCTTCTACCACAGTAAATTGCCAATTTTATTTTTTTATTGAAGAATGTCACATTGTAAGTTTTATCTGTTATATTTAATGTTGTGGAACATCTGCAAAACAAGTCAGTTCCTCCCTCAAAGAAAAAAACAAAAAATATGCCTTGCCAAGTTACCAAGAGACAAAAAAGCCCAACAAGTTTGATCCTGAAGACTTTCCTCAGTTAGAATACCAAAAGTTACAGCTTCAACATAATCCTGACACTAGAGGCTCCTTCCATAAATGCTAAATACGCATCTTAGAAAAATTTCACCATATCATTGATTCCTCATGTTTGTTATTACATGTATGTGAACCATCCTCTGTATATGCTGTTACTATAGAAACACATTTTACACATTTTATTACTTTATGTTATATTTAACAAAGTGCATTAATTCCAGCCTCATATTTGCCTTGGTCTAGAATTAATGAGAGTCAAAGTAAAACTCAAAATGCAAAATAAACCCTTACTAACTAAGCACATGAGAATTCACCAGCTCTGATGATGTGTTATATATTTACATCACTGCAGCTGTCTGGGGTACAGTGTACTCTATACTCATCATCACAGATTGTTGACTTCTGTTCTACCTTGAAAAATCACAGTATACTTACAATGTACAATGTATAAGGTATTTGTACTAGTAATTGAAAAATCTACCACAGTGACATATGTCCAGGTTTTAGCAATAGAGTCGCACACTAAGGGTTTGGACCACCTAATTATGTACATACAGTAACATAGAGATGGGTGAGAAAGGAAAGCAAACTCTGGTGGCTCTGCTAGAAGAAAGAATAACTGTAAATGAATACAAGGTTATTCAGACAGATCACTTTTATCATGAGATGAAATATTTCTACACTGATGGTCTTTTCCACAATCTCAATGCCCCCATACACAGAGAAAGGGCCACAAGGCACATATGATGTACTGTAAATCATTTGCTATGGCTTTAACTACTAACAGATTTCTACCAGTCCAACTGAACCCCCGTGAGACATTCTGGACAGATATGTGAGACACTTCCCTCCATCACTATAATCCAAACACCAGTCGAGGGAATATTTCTTGAAAAAATTAGTTTCAGGGATTCAATGTCAAGCTGTTCTGAAGCAGTTCTGGTAGCTCCTGGTGGTCTAACACTACTTTAATTTGATATTTGTCCTGTAAAATTGCTGACTTTAAGTGCGTATAAAGAATTTTGTGCAACATGAATGATATTTTCTTCATAGCTGCTGTATAGTACATAAAACAAAAAAACATTTCAAAATACTATAAAACTCCAATGTTGATTTTATTCAGCAGGGGGTATCATTAAATATGCCTGAAGTCATTCTGATTAATAATTATTTAATAGATGTGACTCAGATGCGGCTGTCAGCATATATTTGTCTAAACCTTTGGCGTAATTTGAGGTGACAGTTTAATTATAGAATAAATGATTCAATCAAAGAATACAGTGTTTAAAGTCAATGAAACAAGTGCTGTGTAAAAAAAATGAATACATCTCTTTATTTTTTGTGAGCCAGGCACAGTGATGACCCCGAATTACCTGCGTTCAAGCATCAGCGTATCTCCCTGGTGCGACTGCACCAGCAGCGGAAACGGGAAGCCAGAGTGTGACAAGTTCTCTGAATTCTTCACTAACAACCGCTGTCTCCGTGAGTCCTCCTGCACTCACTAATTCCTCAAATCAGCATGCTCCTACATGTCCACTCCTGTCTGACTGACAGCTCACTCGGTGTCTGGCAGTCATGTCATTTGGTGTACTACACAGTGGGTTGATTGACAAGAGTCCTACAGTAAGACAGGCCATGTCCAATGCTGCTTTGTTGCCCCCTTGTGATTATTCATTAAACGTACCTATAAATCAAATCTGTGGCCACTGCGTGAACATGGCATGCTCGTCAGGGGCAGCGAGACAGCATGTAGACAGACAAATCACGCTTAAGTGGAACAGCTACAGGGAGGCCTTGACAAAAAAAAAAGGCAATGAAGCATTATTTGGGTGTCTGAGCTGGAGAGAAGTGAAAAACTGGCATTATTTTGTCAGCAGCTTATTCAGAAGCATCCATTTAGATGGAGTGGGTGTGAGGGATAGACAGTGAGGAGATGGAAAGGAGGATGTCTTTCTGAGGCACTAGTGGGAAGGACAGCAGTGTCAGTGCAGAAAGCTACACTTAGCATATTATGACACGTTAATTAAAAGTGTAGTTAGAGACACGGAGTTACAGCCTTTGTACAACACCACAGCAACACAGTTGGCATAGTGTGCGTGATATAATGCAGTGTGTGATCTACGTACTTGAGAAGGTAATTGTGGGGGACATTAGCTTGTCAAATAAAGTGTAACATTTTACTCACTGATTTTAACGTCTACGATATTTAGTACACAATAAAAGTACCAAGTTCCTGCCTGTCTTTCTGTTTAAAGAGAAAAGGCCAAAGGTCAGAAAACGGAAAGGCATTTAAAAAAAGGAAACTAAATGAATCTGGTTTACTCACAACATAATGTATGTTTCTCTAATAAACCTGAAATAACACTATAACATTTCTAGTAAACTCATTCAAGAGCATTTCCATGCACCAGAGTGTGCAGATACAGATCAGTGGAGCATTGTGCCAAGAGGCAGATGTAATATTTACAGAAAAGTAAAAGCAGAATGATGAGGCAGCACAATGGAACTCAGTGCCTTTTAATATTAGGGTGCTGTAGGTTCAGATAAAGTTAACTCTAGATTTACTGCCACTCTTTAGTCAAAATTTAATCAACTTTAATATATTGGATTCTCTCCAGTTTGGTCACCTGCCAGTTCTTATTCATCATAAATTGCTCCCCAGTCTGGGCAGTTTCATATGCTTAGAGGAAATAGTTATCTGTCCTTTACTGCATACATGAGCTCACAGGCAGCTGCATTTGGCTAATGTCCCTGTGATCGAAAATTAATATATAAAATGAATAGCAAATGCATTTTCTGATTATTTGAGCTTTAACATTGGGAAGTTGAAAGTATTATATACTTTGTCAAAAATATATTTTTGTGCATTATTTTTTGCCAAACAATGGTTTCAGAATTCTTGGCATTCAACCTTCTTTATATTCTCTAAGTCAGAACACGTGGACTTCTCTTCTTTAGCGTGTAATTATTGTTTTATTCAATCATTTTGTGCCCATTGTTTTAAAGGGTACCAATAATTCTGGAGTCAACTGGAGTTCACCAAGCCCTTCCTTCACTGACCCATCAAATTCAGATATGCCATATTTGCTCATGCAGGACATTGTAACATATCAACACGTCTTCTATCCTCTTGCACTAATTAAAAAAGAGAGTGAGAGTGAATTGTGACCTTTCAAGGTGGTTAAAAGAATGAATTTGTTCAACAGAGGAACCTCTCTTATAATAAACCTTTTTATCATCCAAAAATTACAGAACCCTCCCGAGGCCTGTATGTTTAAGCAATAATACTCTGTCTGGAGCCTCTATGAACTGGGGATCTTTATCAGCTTATCAGTGCAGGCACAAAATAGAGTGGACCATACCTATTAATATTAGCTCTACACAAAACAAACAGTGATGAATGTAATTCCTCGGTCAGCATGTACGTGGGCAGTATTTTAATCTTCATGGGTGCATCTGTGCAGGTAATGCTATCCAAGCATTCGGGAATGGTACAGATGTTGGCGTGTGGCAGCCTCAGCCACCCATCCAACCAACTGGCCATTCCAGCACTCCTCAGAGAGGACAGGAGAGGACAATTAATGGACTAGATGACCCAGCTTTCACTAATGAACTGAACCCCAGCAATGGTCACCACCTCTATAGCTTCTGTGGAAACCTCCAGGTAAGATAGAACTAAGGTTTTAATGGGACTTTGACTAGAAATTTAAAATAGAAAACATAAAAATATACATGATAAACCTATTGGTGCATAAGCATATGGTGGTGAATACAATATTGCTCTCTTCAGGTAAGAGAATTCTGAATTTCTTTTTTTTTCTGCTATTTTCTTCTGGATGGTTTGTACTGGGGAAAAGGTGATGCCAAGCAATCCAGCACAGTATGGCCAAAAGTATGTGGATATCTAACCATCATATTCAGGCCTTCCCTAAACTGTTGACCCAAAGACTGAAGCATACACTCGCATGTACCTTCTACCATTCTGATTTATTTTCACTGGAACTAACAAGCACACACTTATTCCAGCATGTGTGGTCCACAAGCTTAAGAGACAAGTGTAAGAAATTGAATGACCGACACAGATACCTGTACCCATTCTCAAGTCAAGTCAAGAAGCTTTTATTGTCATTTCAACCATATATAGCTGACGCAGTACACAGTGAAATGAGACAACGTTTCTCCAGGACCAGGGAGCCACATAGAACAAAGACAGAGCTATAAGGACTTAGTAAGTAAGTCCTAGCCACATATAGTGCATCTGTGCAACCTGGTGCAAACAGTGCAAGACAAGACAAAAAGACAGAAAGACAGTGCAGGACAAAAGACAGTACAAACAAAAAATACAAGACATCACACAAAAGACAATACACAAAAGTCAATAAACAAAAACAGTGCCAACCGGTGTAAATACTGTATGTTCAATTAATATTGCGTGTGCAGAAATACTGGAATGAACACAGTATTATAGCAGCAGTTGCATGAGGTAATGTAAAGTATTGTGCAAAACAATCAACTGAAACGTGAGACAGCATGTGCAAAGAGCAAAAAACAGTGTGCAAAACAGCATGTAAACAGTTTGATGGATGTATAATGGGAGAGTGTGTAATTGGTATAGGTCTGTGCAGTCCATACAGTTGATGTGTATGTGTGTGTTGTGCTCAGTACAGTTCAAACATTCACTGTACACTCATGTCCAACATCAGTGACCAACCTCACTAAACTTTTAGTGGATAAACAGACAAGCCACATTTGAAGAATCTAGTGGAAAGCCTTCCCAGAAGAGTGGAAGCTGCAATAGCTGTCAAATGGAGATCCATCTACGTAGTCATAGATTTGGAATATGATGTTTAAAAAGCACATGTGGTTGTGAAGTTCAGGCGTCCACATACGTCTTACCATGTAGTGTATGAACAAAACAAAATTAGCAATTTGTTTGTCAGTTCATCCTTTACCTGAACACACATCTTTCCTCACTCAACCTTTTGACTGAAATGTAAGGCATTCTGGACCTTTAGATTATTAGTACATATGGTTGTGGCAAATAAAAAGAACAAAAACTAGAATTAGCAGAACAGCTGAACTACAGTGAGATGAATATCTTCTTCATCATTTTCCTTAGATGTGTATTCCCAGGTTAAGCTGGTTTATTAATTAAATTACAACTCCATTAGGGTTTTAGTGGGCAGTTAAATATGAAATCGATACAGTTTATTTTAAACTCAATGTGGTAGCTGGTGTCACTTGCAATTACGATTCCATGCTCTCACTCACTCACTCATTCATTTTCTACCGCTTATCCGAACTACCTCGGGTCACGGGGAGCCTGTGCATCAGGCGTCATCGGGCATCAAGGCAGGATACACCCTGGACGGAGTGCCAACCCATCGCAGGGCACACACACACTCTCATTCACTCACGCACTCACACACTACGGACAATTTTCCAGAGATGCCAATCAACCTACCATGCATGTCTTTGGACCGGGGGAGGAAACCGGAGTACCCGGAGGAAACCCCCGAGGCACGGGGAGAACATGCAAACTCCACACACACAAGGCGGAGGCGGGAACGATTCCATGCTAATAAATGATATTATTTTGTACATTGCTGGGGAAACTATTTATTTATTTATTTATAATTTTATTGATCGTATTAAAACTTAACCAAAACAACAACAGAGCCGATCAGTCAACTCACACAGCATGCATTCAAACATATTAATAACAATATAACAACAATGTATTGTTAATATGAGAGTGACCATGGAAAGGCAAAGGGCAAATCAAAACAAGTTAGTGTTGGGGTCTTGCTTGTTCAAGTAAATCCTATATCCAAGGGGCCCATATCCATCGGAATAATTCGGATTTCATCTGCAAGTCATGTGTACGTTTTTCCAAAGGGAGAAGATCAGCCACGTGTGATAAACACATCTTCAAAGCTGGTACCTTTGGTGATGAGCATAGAATAAGTATACATTTATTTAAAAAAAAAAAAACACCTTTGACACTTTCATTGTAACTTTGAACAAATGTTTTAAACTCATGGTATCTTAAGTATGTAACTTAGTGAGCCAGCATTAATGTATTCAATGTTAGAGATTTAAGCACTTATGTACGTCGCTCTGGATAAGGGCGTCTGCCAAATGCTGTAAATGTAAATGTAAATTTATTTGCCAAATAAGTAATGACATTTAATAAAGAGTGAGAATCAGTAGAGAAATCTAAGGATGTTTTGCAGTTTAGCAAATATATAGTTGGAGACATTGTGAATTTTCTAGCCAGCATATTCTGAACCATATCATGTACCTCATGCCAAAAAGGTTGAATGATCTTACGAAACCATTTGTTTTTATTAGTGGCGATTGTTATACCCACACAGTCCTGATTAGGAGGTAAATTGGAGTTTTGTGTTATTTAAACGTGAACAAATTGTATTTTAAAACATACGTTTCCTAAATCTATTTTTTATAATGCTTATTAGGTGGTAGAACATTAGTAGCAGAGAAATTTTGATCTTTTGCCCCATTTTGCCAGAGGCTTTAATGCCGATTTGTGTAAGGGAAGTGGTGGCTCAGTGTTAAAAGGTTTTGTGCTGCTGATTACAAGGTTGCGAGTTCAATTCCGTGACAAACCGAGCTGCAGACTGAAGGTCACTGAGCAAGACACTTAACTGCTTCATCGTGTCCTCTCTCATTTGTAAGTCATTTTGGGGAAAAAAACCATCAGGCAAATGTATAAATGTCACTGTAAGCTGGCGGAGTAGCATATCTAAGCTTATGCTTTGGACACTGATTTCAAAGGGATACTGAAAATTTCAGATATTGACTGATTAGTGCCATTGTGGAGATCTGGACACACACACACAACACACACATATCATCATCATCATCATCCGAAGCTCTTTACAGCACCCGTGTGAGTATTAAATCCAGTCGTTTGCTTTAAATCCACACGTGAAGTTTGCTTTGAGATCTTTGTTTTTCACTTTTTTCAGGACTCTCCGGTGAGATTACAGCTCACTTTTGGCGGCTGTAAGCTGTCATAATGATAACATAATGATACCCACACACATATGCTAGCCCTTTGGATAGAAACGAGATTCATCAAGCCTAACAGAGCTGTCATGTCACGGTTAATTAGCTGTCACATTAACACAAGGAACAGCCTTAAGCAGGAACTACCCATCCATAGCACTGTGCCCTAACACCAGCGGAATGCTGACTCATCCAAACGTCCCATATCTGCTCCGATCATCTGCTTCAGCTGACTTTGCCCCGCATGACAGGCAGCTTCACGCACAGACAAAAAAACACACACATGCACACAGGAGCTCAGATCATTTGCAGGGTCCAGTGTGACTCTTTTAAGGATTTTCCAAAAGATTTCTGTAGGAACATCTTTATAACCGAATCTGATCACATTAGATATACACCCGTATCTTTCACACAGCTATATATCATAATGCTTTTAATAGTCATAATATGATTTATTAGTGGGCATATTTTCTTCAGCAGGATAGACCTCCAGGAAGACCATTAATCATGTTTCGCCACAATCCTAGTCCCCAAAATTACTTCCATTCTCTCTATTGTGGAGCAAGTTTATTATTTTCTTAACTCTCTATGGAATCACTTTATCATGCCACCAATTCCATCTGTGCGTGTGTAGGATTGTGAATAGCACAGCAAAGTTTTATGGAAAAAAAAGGCTATTATAATGTATTGCGCTGTCACACACACTAATGTAGTCTGTGCTGCCAGAACATAACTATACTCACACTGCAGATCGATTAGTGAAACATCGGTCCAGCGAGAGTTCACTGCAACGAGTTAGGATATTTTAATAAGTTAGAGCTCTAGCTTGATCAAGCAGACTGGTTTTAGTATTACAATTGTCTCAAGCTTAATAAGATTTTCAGTTACTGAACAGTCTAATGAATGTCTTACGCCTGCTGTCTCTCTGTTTAGGCCCAGAAGCTGAAAGCGAACGTCACAGTGGATGTTCTATGTGTGGTAGGTAAAGTTCTCATTTAAATAGCTCATGAATACTTACTACTTTAATTAAATTACCAGGAATACACTTATCCACTGATATAGAGGAGCGATAAATATACAGAGGACAATACATTTGTCTGTTTATTTTGGCTGATTATTGGTTTTAGATTGTACGTAGACTATTTCCGGATGTTTTAACCCTGACTTTAACCGCAGCTACAGGAATGCTACGCAATTGCCAAACATGTACAGTTTGAAAACAATGTTGTAAGAGTTTCATACAAACCCTGTTAACCCCGAAGGTTAACCCCGGGTTTAAGAATGTACAGTGTGAAATTTAATATACAGATTCTGAATTTATCGTTAACCCCAGGTAAACTATGAACAGTGAGAAACGTGAAACACGATAGCCCATGATAGGATTCCATTTAGCCAGGGTTTACAATGACCCAGCGTTAACTAATTCAAGTGTGAAAAGCCTTCCTCTGTTGTAGGGCTTTACACAGATCCTTTAAATCAAGGCTTCACAAATGATTAGCAACACACACCTTCACAAAAATGTCAAATAAATTCCAGCGAGCTCCACATCATTTTAATCCATCGATACAAATATTAGGTTTATTATTAAAAAAGTGAGCAATAATATCTAGTTATTTATTTTCCTGAACTTTCGACCAAGAGAACAAATAAAATTCCAGGAAGTTTTGTAGGCTTTTTGGAGTTAGCGTGATTAATAACTATACAAATTATTTATAGCTTAATAAGAGTCTAATAACTTTGGTAATTGTGGTATGTAACAAATAAAAAAATAATGCAGCCCAGGCCCTGCTAGACTGAAACTTAAAAGTGTACCTCACCTAAATTGTAACCTAAATAATGGCTCATTAGCTCTTATTATTCTGTGCTCCACAGGACCCTCCTCTGGATGACCCCAGCAGCTTCAACGCTATATCAGGGAGCTCATCCAGCCTCGTCCACTCCTTCGCCGTCCTCTTTGTTATCCAGCTCTTGAATTTGTAGCCGCTCTCCATTCCAGACTGCTCCTGTACCATAGTCACAGCTCCTCTAACGCAACTGATGCTGTACCAAGTGTGATGTCTAGATTTGTTGAAGCCATTTTCCTTTTTGATTCCTGCTGGACAAAAATGGACGCAGTGTTACTGTCATGGAAATAAAAGGTCACCGGTCAAAAAAAACGAAGTGGATACCTTACTTTTGTCACTATTTGCTCTCAATGTGGTAACTTGTGTTGGAAATTGTGTTTTGTGTAGAAGGTGTATCCATCCACAGTTTTGAAAAGGAGCTGCAGAGGAAAATAAGGATCATTAAATGCATTAAGAAGGACCCCCTACTGCAGCAAGTCCCTTTCGGCTAATGGGAAAAGACTCGACAATTTACAGATGTTAATTTTTCTAGAGACAAGCTTGTAAACTCCTTGCTACAGTCAAAATCCCACATATCCCTGAAAAGCATCTGCCTTCTAATCCAGTCCATTAGCTCTTTCAACATGAGCAGTCATGGTTTCCCCTGTGTGTCTGCAGCATGGCCCTGATACACACTGAGACTCACGGCAAAAGCATGAGGCAGAAAAAAACCTTCAAGATTTTTTTTACAAACAGGGGAATTTTTTTGTTGCTTGATGTTGCTCAAGTAAGACTTTAAAAGCCAAATGTCCAGCATCAATTGCATTTTCTGAGGAGAAACATTTTACGCACTATTGCTTTCAAATGCTATTTTTTGTTTAGAATAGCTTTTAATTGATCAAATGTATGCCATAAAATGACCAGTGCTGGTAAAATACCACCTGATGTGTTTAACTGTGTGCATTAATGTTCGACTGGAAGCAAAAAAGAGACAAACATTTGAATGTTTAAAGCCACAGAATTCATAATGGTCTGGTGATTGTGTTGTGCGTTCCGAGAAGCTTTTCTGCTCACCATGGATGTAAAGACTGACTGGTTATATGAATTCGCGTAACCTTCATGTTAACCAGTCTGGCTGTACTCCACTGATGACTCTCTAAACAACTGGTTGTTTTTGATTGTATGTTTGTTTTGCAGCATTATATGTAAAATCTAGATCCTGAGGTGTGTGAAAATCCCAGGACATCATCAGTTTAAGAAACACTCAATCATCCATACCTGACTCACTGAGATCAAAAACCCACATGCTGATGCTTGATGTGAACATTAAATGAAGCTTATGACCTGTATATTCATAATTGTATGCACTACACCGCTGCCACGTGATTGGCCGATTTGGATATATGCATGAACGTTCAGGTGTTCCTAATAAAGTGAATGGTGAGTGTATTTCAATGTTATGTTTTATTCAGTGGTGTTAAAACAATCAGAATTCAAACACTCAATTAACACTCAAATTTTTAGGTCTCTTTTTTGCTTCTATATTCATTCAAAGCAAAGGTCTTCACACAAAAGGTTGATGCGTCAATCTGGAGCACCTCTACGTATAATGTGCTGTAAAATAAGTCAAAATGTTTTCTCTCTCTTTTAGACGAGGTGTTCTAAAGATTTCAGCATTGTTGTGGTACCGTGAACTGTTAAAAAAAAAAATTTGAAAAAGTACACATGTATAATAGGGCTGTAAGTAATGTCACGCTGATGAATACATTAAAAGAATCAAGGAAGAGCCTTTAATCTCCGTGAGATCTCTTGTCTTTAATCTTTATGCCTTCAGAAATCCTACATCATTGCACATGATATGAGCCAGACCACTTCTCATCGTCTAACAAGCAGGAAATACAGAGACCCTGCTAATGAGCCTGAAATATCTGTCATATCGGTACTGATAATTCAAGGTCATAAGGCAGATGCTACATGTATGAACATCTTAAACTGTCTTTCAAATTGTTTAGTGAGTACCATGAATTATTCAGTAACTACAGTGAAGCTAATAGTTAAGGTTACAAATGTCTGGTAGTCAGCTGAACCATTTTTAGTAACACACACACACAAACACAGCCACACACACGTAATCTAATGACCCTCGCTGTCCATCTGCTCAGCTAGGAGGCAAGACACAAACCCGTCAGAGAGCTGATTTGCTAGAATTATTC